>NW_016160228.1:0-49096 GCF_001687245.7 Rhagoletis zephyria | reverse complement strand
CAAACTGTTTTAATTTCATTTAATTCAGGCAATAGTTGCATATTATGTAATTAGAAATATTACAAGTTTAATTGTAGATACATATAAGTACAAAAATTGTAGAAAACGCGCAGCTGGATGTAAGAAGACGTATATATGTTTTAATTCCCGTGTCATTTGTAAAACTACCTCACCTTAATATGCTGTTATCTAAAATTTATACCAATGCCACGCCTTTTTGGTTTTCAAAAATATTGAAGTGATACTGACGTTTTAGTATTGCGTACAATGCCCCGAAGAAGTCGTTCATTTGTTCATTTGCATTACTTTTATTACACGAAAAGCCAATAAAACACGCCAAAGCCAAAAACTTGTGATAGTTCTTTAAAAATGTGGGTAACATATATGTAAGGACACTACATTTTGGCTGCGTTTCTTTATACATTCCAGATAATACCATTTCACAGCCAGAATAAACAGAATGCGTGTGAAATATGCATTAACATATCATCAAAAACGTTCTAAAGTATAAGTAAACAAAAAAGTTTATTATAATCGGTCAGAATGAATACAGAAATGCAGCCTTTGACGAGTTTTGATCATTATTATTTTGTGTGTTCAATGTTTATTATTATTTTTGGCTTTTATAAAAATGAAGTTCAATATCTAACAAAAACCATGTACATATCGTTACCTTAGAAAGGCCATATCTAATATTCTTGTTTCTTTACAGAGTTGTTATATAACTTTATAAAACCTTGAGTTCTTCAGTAGAATTTCCTTCAAAAACATTGGCTTTAAATAAACACTGCAAGTAGTATTTGATGTACAATCTATTATGACCTTTTCAAGTAATGTACCAATCTTTGTACAACACTGAATTTAGAAAAAAAGAATAGTTAGGGCATTTTTATATTAAGGTAACGATACGTATGTACATAAATTTATTTTTTTGAAGACATAAAGAATAAAATGTATGTATGTAGGTATGTACATATTTACACCTATGTACTTATTAATGTACATAGATATTAAATAAAATATAAAGGTGAAAGGTGCCAAGTCCATTATTTTCAAAATTTTGTTTTTGATGAAGAATGGCAGGTAATACGAAACTACATCGATTTATAGTCCCTCCTGAACAATTGCAAAACATGGACTTGGCACCTTTTTGCCCTTAGGTGACGATATACATACATATGTACATATATAGGCAAACTTTGTATGCTCGCACAAAACATTCCACCTATCTACAGTACATATGGCGTGCATACCTCTGTATATATGTATGTATGTACATTCATTATAAATCAACCGGGGGGCTTATCAGACATTCAAGCAGATAGTCTTTTATTTTTCAAAAGGAGGCAGGCCTTGCTTTGTGGCGTTGCACCCCACATGGCGACGCAAATGCACTCGGATCATTTGATTTGCGTGGAATAATAATCTGCTGATTTTTTGCCGCTAATGTTTTTAAGCAAATACATACTTATATGTGTGCGTGTGTTCATATTAACGCAAAAATATGGTATTTGGTGTTAATGCTCGTATATGTAACCGCGTCACCGTCCAAAGGTGTCGCTTATCTGCATACTAATATTCGGTTGCTTTTCACACTGCATACATACATACAATATCTATATAATTTTCGCAAAAAAAACTGGCTGTTTAATGTTTAAATATTTGCTAAATATGGTTTAGAAAGAATTTCCGCTTTTTACAACAACCCTAAATACCCAATAGTAAAGTCCACTCGTTCATAGCTTATACATAAGTGATCAGTGTGAGTGTGCATTGATTAGCTCTACTTTTTCGTATATTTGCTAAGTTTTTTGCGTAGTTGGTTTGTATGAATTTCCATCGACGACTGCCTTTGAACTCGAAAAAAATAAGGAAATTAAAAGTAACTGATTTTCCGCCACAATTCGACTTTTATTTACTTAAAATGTATATTCGACATAAAACTGGCATGTATGCTCATTAGGGTGATCTAAGAAAAATAAAGTCTGAATTTTAATGCTCTCACCCAATAGGATTATTCTATACCAAAAAAAAAATACCCCTCTTTTTTTTTGAAATCAAAACATATTCAGCGGTCAAACAAAAAACAACTTTTCGTAGAATAGAATTCTTGAAAATCAATATTTTTCAATCTTTGTATCTTCAGGAGACTTTCAATAATAATACCCAATTGTTTACTTAACCATTTGCTAATATCAATCATTTTTTATAGGTCCCCCAAAAACCACACAAAATGCAATGGAGACCCATAAAAATTCGTTAGTTTTAAAACAAAGGCAAAATAAAAATTTGATTTCGAAAAAAACTGGGGTATATTTTTTCGACATAAAACAATCCTAGAGAGTGAGAGCATTAAAATTTTTATTCCCCCCCCCCCACATGCTTTTTTGGACCACCCTAGTGCCCAACTATTAACAATTTTAATACGTAAAAAAATATATACTTTGAATATTCAGCTGCGTTAGATAATACGCGCGCCTTTACTTAGAATCAGCAATAATAATAAACGCAATTTACACCTTATTTTTTTTTAGTGCTATTTATTTGCATACTCATTTCAGACATGCAAACATCCATATTCCAGGAACTTAATCGCTCGTTAGGAAACTACAGAACTAATAGTACAAATCGAGCCAATTTCTGTTTTCTGTTAGATTAGGGTCTTTGCATACCTACATATGAATGTACATATGTATGTATATCTGTATGTATGTATGTAAGTACGTTTGTGAAGGCAGCTTGTTGGCTATTTCCATGTTTGCGTCTGCGCACCGATCGCATGACGAAGCGCGTGAATATCGCGCCGTTTGCATATCAATTATTTGTAGGCTCTATTATTGTTGCTATGCTGACGCTAAAGAAATACTATATACATATGTATAGCAAACTCGTATGGTCGCATATTTTCTTCGGTACCTATTATAAAGACAACGGAAATATACTTTGACCTTAGGTCTATTGTGCCCTGAGAACTCATCCTAAAACCTTGTCTAGCCTTAGTGCTCCAATGAAAATAAGCAGTTTCGTGGGCGGGAGAGTTTAAATGTGTGTAACTTCGGACCACAACTCTCTCAGGTGTGTTAGCCTTCTTCTCGCAACCGCATCGCACTCTAAAAGCTGCCATGTCGTAATAGGGACGTGAGTTGTTTGCTCTAATCTCCAATGAGTTCATATGCGCCCACAGCCTACAGTTACCCGTTAGCAGTTCTCTTATAAATCTCAGCAGCTGCATTGTGTTGGATTGCCCCAGGGTATTCAGCTACACATTCCCATACTACCCTTGATTTGATCTCAAACGAGGATATGGCCTTTTCTGCAGCCTAACTGGCCTGGCTACAGATGACAATGTGCTGCCTTCTTGAATTTCTCGGCAGAATTATTCCCGCACAAACACTGATGATATAAACCTCCCAAGGTTAGCTTCCCAAGAGAAGGTAGATTTTGGCATTAGGGCCGTGTATTCCCTGCCCCCTATACTTTCATCAGTTTTTAAGCCGTCTGTAAACCATCTTTGGATGGAGGGCCGAAAGGTTTCATGTATTTAAAATTGTCTCGTTCTAGGTTGTTTTGCTATCATCTTCGTTCCTTAACTTTTTCTCAAAAATTGTTACCTTAACCTGGTCGTCTCTGTTGAGCTGGGAGATGGGAATCTTGATTCTTTGTTCCTCTCCAAGTCTTCTCGCAGTTACCTTTCCTTTGCCACGGTGCTCTCTCTCATATGGTTGACGGGGACTTTTTAGCATTCTTTTTTATGAATATGTGTATCCGCTATCTGAACTGCCACCAAGTCTTGCGTCAGGATTTCTGTAATGTCGAAATAGTCAATATAATATTATGCTTAGGCCTCTCGTTAGACATGAACCAAATGACACTTTAGGTCTCCTACCTGGCATTTGTAGGCCCACGACCGTTGAATCAGTATTAGATCATCCAATAAAGTTTTCAAGCCTCTCATTGGGTGAGACCAAACGGCTTTATACCTGCAGGATTCTGTGCCTGTCAGGAGCTTAGATTAGATGGGGAGTGGAGGCTGTCGGATGGTCACCTATGCAGATGACCTTGCACTATTGAATGTGAAAAGCTTGAAACGATTGCCGATAGGAAAACTTGCTGAAAATTTGATCAGAAAATTGGACGACGAATAGACCAGGTGAACTCCATTAAGAACAGCCATGGCGATCTTGCGACCCATGTACAGAACGTACTTAAATTATGCAGGGACAAATTATCCACCCTGTTGAATGAAAATAGCACTGAAAAATGTTGAAAAGATAAACCCGAACCTGCAGTCGACGGCGACGGAATTGATGTCATGCCGCCCGACTATGTTAAGGAGGAATATCGAGCGAAAAACAACAGATCTGCTGGATCTAACGACCTGCCAGAGGCGAGTAGGCTCTTGCCCCTCACCTGCGCCAATTCCGGAGTATAAACATCTTAAACGTCGCAAATAAGGTATCATTGTGTGAAATGCTGACGCCTACCATCAACGAACAGATTGGGCCTTATTAGTATACTGCCAGATTCGAAAACCACAAACATATATGAACTAGGGCGGGTCAATTTGTATGTGAGATTTTTTCGGCTATGCGCGAATAGCACAGATGGATTCTATTTGTAATTCTAAGCAAATTTTCCGAAGAAACCATGGCTCTAAAATCAATTTGAAGTTTGCAAAATTTTTAAAATAGGTTTCTTAGCATTGAGCTGTAAGTGCTTAAATTTTGCATAAAGTCATGCTACAAGAAGTTTTTTGGTAAGAGGTATCCATTTCTGGACTTATCTTTTTCTTAAAACTGCCATCAGAGACCGCAACAGAGAAAATTTTCACATTTTGTTTGGAACTTATTTTCGCGATTTGGCAAAGTGATTTTAGACCCTGGGTTTCTTCAGCAAATTTCCTAAGCACTACACGCAGAATCCTCCTCCTATGCTATAAGCGCTTAGTAAAGAAAAAATTTACCCGCCCGTACATACATAGTTGGGTTCCATTTTTTATTTGTTTTCAAAATATTTTTCATAAAAAAACCATTTCGCTTCGTTTTTAGTCCACCTGCTGCATCTGTTTCAAAGTAATTTATTTTCAATTACTTTCCCAATTGGTAAATTTTTAAGACTGTCTGTTTTTTTACCGACCGGGCTAATAATTACGCATCATCAGTATTGGCTGTTGTTTCGCTTTCTAAAAAAGTACCACTGCAGTTGCATTTTTTATTATTGGTTATGCAAATATTCTTTTCATTTTTGTTGTAATTTGTTCATACGTATATATATATATATATATATATTGTTGATGTGTTAATGCATTTGCTTTCTATAATTAGAAAATCAGCGTTGTCACACCCATGGAAATGAGCGCATTATCAAAGTAGTAATTGTGTGCTCATGAGCAGAGACGAAAACAATATTTGCGACCAAATACAATTTATGTATTTACAATATTACAAACGCTCATATTTTTATTGCTTACATACGCATATATGTACGTACACATGTATGTATATTAGGGTGCGCCTTATTTTTCAACTTTGACCCAAAAAATAAACTCCCCCTCGATGGAAAGAGCTGCCTCAGGCGCCCTAAAGTAACTCGAAAACTATATGTGACCTGGTCTACGGAAAGGGGGCTTAGGTGTCAAAAAATCAATTTTCACTTTTTGGTTGATTCGGATGGAAGATGAGATGCTTTTTCACGTGGTGAAAAGCAGAAAATCCTAACTTGCTTAGAAGTGTACTAAAAATGTAGAGAAAGAAGAGTAAAAATANACAACAACACTTACTGGACGTCCGGCGCGGAGAACAATTAACGAGATAATGAGAAACTGACGAAACGAGTTGCTTACTTTTAACAGCTTTTTCACAGAAAACTAGTTTTCGCACGTAAGCTCCCTTTTCGTAGACCAGGTCACATATAACTTCCAAACCTGACGAAATATGAAATATTTGAGATCAGAGCTCTTGAGGCACGTTTTTTGACGAAACTTACCTATCTGGGGGGAGTCTTAAAATTTTTTCCCATACTATTAAGGTACCCACTAATGTACGTAGTACTCATAAAAATTTAAATAGTAAGTAAAGCAGATATAAATATTTTCATTTTCATTTGATAAAAAGAATTTTGCGTATTGCGTGAATGAACTATTTTAAGATTTGAGTAAACACTCCAAATAGTTTCGCAATAGCTCTGATCCAATACTTTTCGTGAAAAATCCTGTAAAACTGTCAAACAGCAATATTACTCTCTGAAGTGAGAGTAAAAAGTGAGTAACAACCAAAAGTACGGGAACAAAAAAACCATTTTTCCTGTAAAAACGTCAACCAGTGATTTCTTGACACTTTTCATGATATTACCAGAAGAAAAAGTTCGGGTAAAATCTTGCAAGTTCATTCTCTACACAACTCTCCAAAAGTCGCTCTCATTTACAGGAGTTTGGGGGATTTTGGAGTACGGGAACATTTTTTCTGCAACTTCGTGTAAAATCCTGTAAGTTCATGGAGTACTGGATCAGAGCTAATGAATACGTGTTAGGGTTGCATTATTTCGACGGGAGTGCCTAGTTTTCGAATCCAGACAGTCCCCACAGCCCCTTAGGGACCCGTTTGAAAATGGAAAAAAAGGGAATTTACTGAGGCAAACTGAGTAATTTAAAGTGGAATATAACCCAACTAACAGAAACCCTGGAAATTTCGAATAAAAGAAGTTATCCCAAATGGGAAATCGGGAGATTTTGTATAAAAAAAGTTAATTATAAACTGTTGTAATAAAAGCAATACGATAGTATTTTAACATAGACCTTCCTTCTGGGTAGGCGGCCTTCGGCCGCACTTAGCGATTATAACCCTCACTAAGTAGAATTCTCCTTTAATGCTAACTGGGTTATAACTTATTTTCTTTTGCCTCTCATCCTTTTGGATATTTTGGAGTTTGACAGCTGAGCTCCGCCATTTAATTTGCATATGAAACCAAAGGCACAAATGTGATTTTCAAGGTGTTTTTATTTAATAAATTGTGATTAACTGGTTAAAACTAAAGGAATAATAAAAGTTATAGCTAATAGAATTAAGTGTAAAGTGAAAGCGAATATAAAAATGTATTGATGAAGTGGCTGTTTTGAGGAGAATAGGAGTGATTAATATATGGAAATTTCTGAATTTAAGAAAAAAGAACATAATTAAAACCAAATTTCTAAATAAATTGCGGGCCAAAAATTACAAAAGCAAGTGCTAAAATAATGTGTACACCCTTGACTACAAGCGTGTGGAATTTTTTGTTGGATCGGGTCACCCCTTTGGACGGAATAGCCCGAAATAGTTGGGGCTGCTCCTAAACCGTACCCTATTATTTATTTTATTATTATTTAATTAAAATTTTTGCAGTTTAGTTTTATTAAGAAGTCCACAACAACTATAATTACATAAAAAAATATGATATACTTATATCGTATGATATATCGATGTTGTTGTCTCAAGGAGACCATTTCTACTTACTCACAGGAACATAGTTTTTAACACCCTAACGTACATCCTAATGTCGGTAAATTGAAGCTCACTAAAAAAGCATTAAACTTTTGGTAAGTAAGTGATTGGATTCTTCCAGTAGAACTATTTAAAAATATATCATCAATCAATATATTGTATCGCCGAAAAATTAAAAAAAAACGATCCTTAGGTTTGGCCAAAAAATTTTGTTTTCGAAATTGCTTTGCAAAAATACTACAGACTCAGGGATGAACGGCGAACGTTTTTTTTTGTTTGATTGCACGTTGGTACGCTCTAATGTACATATGTAACTACATATGTATGTATGTGAGAAAATATTAGTTGTTATTGTTATTCGAGAAGAAATCAAATCCAAAGTGCTTCTATTGTTATCAATTTAAAGTTATTTATAAACGCACATTAATGCAAACGAATATAGTAATTAATGTAAAATAAATTTTCATATCACCCAAACGCATACATATGTACATACATGCATAGATTTGATAGCCATTCCATCGAAGTTAATTCATTTTTGCTGCCGCAATTAAATTAAAACGCTACGTAGTATACTCGCAATGAATAAATAACTAGTGCTTAGTAAACGCTGATTATACTCGTATGTATGTACATTACGGTGGAAATAATTTTCAAAAGAGTTCGATTTCTCGGTCACACCCCCTCGAAATATGTCAATATTTAGCCTAAAAACTAAAATACGTATACAAAGTTTTAGGTCAATCAAAAAAGATTTAGATGTGGCTCACAGCGCCCAAAGTTTTCCATTTATTTTATATGGGGGAAAAAAACAATTTTTCGTAGAAATGGTAAAACATTTTTTAAACTCAATATTTTTCGATCGGAAACCTCTGTTTCTCCCAATTGTTTGTTTAACCATTTTTTGAGGGTAGCTAATTTTTATGGGTCTTTCCATTGAATTTTTTTGGGGTTTGGTGGACCTATACAAAATAGTTCCCATCGAAAAATATTGATTCTCAAGAATTCTATACCACCAAAAATTGTTTTTCCCCATATAAAATATAAATAAATCTTTTTCGATTGACCTAAAAACGTTGTATAGTTTAGTCTTCAGGCTATTCGCACACTTCTAGGGGGTGAGATCGAGAATCCAAACACTTTTATTTTTCGCCATATAATTAAGGGCCACCTTAATGTACATATGTACATACTTACATACATACATGTGAATTAATAACTAACTATCTATTCTTTCACAGTTTTTGTTTACAAGTTGTATTTATGAATATTACTGCTAAACGTTTTTCAAACTAACAAAGCAACAACAGTGCGTAAATATTATTTTTCTTACGTGTTTATAATTTGTAATTAACACCAATGACACTATTTAGAGTAAATATTATTTTGTACTACATAGCAAACTGATGACGCGATTTACTCACGCAATTTTTTAAGTTTTTCAATGGGAAATGTTAAACGAACGGATGTACTCGTATAGGAAGTGCCCGATTAAATTTGTAAATAAAGTAATCCAGGCTATCAATGAATACATCGTAGTTCGAATTTTTGTGAAATATACGAAAATGCTATGACTGAAACCGAATAGCTATTCAGTTCAATGCGGATGCAGTTATCGCATTTTCGTAGAATTCACGAATATCGGTCTACGATAAATTCAGCGATAACCCAGAATATTAAATGCTTATCAAAACTTTCTTTCCTAGCCATTGATGATGCAGTCCTCCCATTATTCCATTTTTATTCGCCTAAATCATTTTCATATCACTTTCATTGCTCAAAAGATTAAATAATTAGGGGATTCACAAGACGTGTTAAGCGTTATAATGCCTTAAAGTCTTAAATTATTCTCACTTAAAATAACGGTTGAAATAATTTTAGGTGATTTGTAAGTATAACGAAATGTTTTATAAAATATATTAAGTATTAGGCTCCTGTCATTCGCTACGAATCCGTTTTAACTGTAATTCTACATTCACTAATGTTTAAACTTTAAGACATTAAGAGCCATTTTCTCAAGTAGATTTTAAAATGTATCTGCTCTTTGAGCACAAATTTTGTTCCGAAAAAAAATTTTTTGAAGGGCAGATAAATTTTAAAACCGACTTGAGATAACGTCGCTAAGACGCTGAGATAACTTTGGAGTTCAGCACAAAACGAATAACATAGTTCCTTAAGACTGGTATATTTTTTCTTTTATGCACTGAACCAAAAATCCATCTCTGGATCAAAGAGAAACTTTCCTTACTTTAAGGTCGAAAATTCTTCCGAATGAGTAAAAAATTCTCCCGAATGAGTAATTTTTCTTTGGAATGTGTAAAAACGTACACGAAAATGTGGAACCGTGGATGTAATCTAACATTTTGAAGAAATGTTGGGCATGAAAAGAGGATAAAACTTCTTTAGTGCTATTTCGTTCCCATTTTTCTTCATTTTGATTGCTGTTTTTCTTTAATTAAGAGACATTTTTTTTTTTGAGTGTGATTGCGATAACATTTTAAGGAACGTATTTTTATAAAAAAAAAAAAATGTATGAATAAAATGTGCTTCCAGAAAATTTTTGGCATTTCCCTACAAAAATCAACGTTTGTGGCCATTTTTGGTTAGTTTTGGTTGATTTTGGTATGAAAGGTGTTCAAACATGAATACTACGACGGTTAACTTGATGACAGAAGACACTTCGCCTTGTACTCGTTCACATCCAGAAAAGACAGATAGAAAATAAACGTTTTCCTAGGTAGAGGTAATTTTACGCGCGAATAAAAAANTAGAAATACAGGCATAGCCACTGTGTTCGAATAATGGTTTCCAGCTGGGTGTTTTAACCTTGACGTAGTTTCGATATAAAACAATGTTGCCATTGACACTATTGTTAAAAACACAGTATTTTAAAAATCGTTATCGATATCATTATAATTGCTGATATCATTATCGATATTCAATTCGATTTATAGTCATCAATATGTAGTATTTATTTACCATGATCGATGTCGTTCTTCTACATATGAAATTCAATTCAATACATATTAATCTAAAAACGTCTTTTCCATCATAAACCTATTACTTTCTCTCTCTCCCATTGACAGCAATGAAACTTCGTCGTCATACACTTTCGATTTTCAACATATGAACCAGCGGGATGTGTTAACAAATGACATAACTGATTTGCTTTCCTACTTAACGCAATCATTTACAAGTACTCGATTTTTATACTCCTTTCGGTGTTTTGTTATTTATTTGACTGTATTTTTGTTTATATTTATTTTTATTTTTTGAAGCCGTGTGATGACAAATTGATTGAATATGTCAATTTCTTTTATTTTTTAGAGCATATTTTAACTGTTGTTTATTAAAGAATATTGAAAGAACCAATAACACTGTTATAGCTGCAAAAAAAAAATACATTTCCGGAGTGGACAGTTTCGCCCTATGTCGGGTATAAAGAATGCACTGCACGCCTTCATAATTTTTTTTGTGAAAATTTTGCCTCTAAGTGAAATTTTTCGGTTGTTATAGTCTATGTTATGGTTTCTAACTGTTATCTCGTTGGTTTTTAGGCAAATTTTTTTTTTTTGCAAATTTATACAGAATGTCTCAGGCTTTAACTTTTGTGAACATACCAAACTCTAAAAAATACGTTTTGAACGATTTTATGGGAATCGAAAATGACTACAAAAAATTAATTAGGCCCCTCCCTCACTCCCTAGAATCCCCTTAGTAAAAAATTCAATTAACGCTTCTAACAAACGCCATTTACAGCTGTAGTCTTGGACAATGAGATTTCATGGTGACTAAATAAACAGCAGATTTAATGGAAGATGAACAATGACTTGTGTGTTTTTTTGTTGTTCGTCGATTCCGAGTGTATCTGCAAATTTGTGCGGGTATTTCTGGTTTGGCGATGTTTTTTATTTAGCATTCTTTAAACTAGTTTAAAATATACATACCCACTCATTTGTTAATAACCGCTCTTTATGCATACATACATACATATATATGTATGTACGTATTTAGCTTAGCAAATAGGCAACTAAGAGCCACTTATTATGGCGCGTGTGGGACCTAATGGCTTATACATAGCATATATGTACGTATGTAGTAGTATACATAGTATTTATATACGTATGTAGTATGTAGTTAGGCTTAATAAGAGCTCTTCAAATATTTATGTATTTTAGTCAATTCACATTTGTTTAGATCATTTTTAAATAATTCTTAACAAACTTGTAAAAGGTGAATACAAGTTTTTTATTTAATAGCATTTAGGTAACAAATAATCAAACCAAGTGTATGCACATGTGTTTGTACTTGTAGGAACAGCCGGAATAATTGGTGACGTGTGCCTACATAGTTCTATAAAGTTACCTTTTGTTAGTTCTGGTTTTAATGTGACATTGCTTGCAGTCAATTGAAATTGTTTTATTTAATGTATTGTTTTATCTGGTCGGGAAGGACGCTTTATTTTAAAACCTTCTGTTTGAAACTCATAGTCTATTTAAACGCATAATTAAATTTTTTTTTTTGTTATAGATAAATGGCAACCCTAACGAAAATATATGTGAATTAAAGTAGGTATTTTTCGAAAACCTTTGCTGCGAGTGCATAAACCTTCTATTTGATATCCATGTTGTGATATTTAATAAGCTTAAATTAAAAAAAGATGTATTTAGAAAGGTGGCAACCCCGTACAAAAATGTTTTTAAATCTCTTCAAACGCTATTAGTTTAGATGAAAAAACTTAATTATTTTATTGAACCTTAAAATATTTTTAAGTTTTCAAATATCTAGCAACCCTATTTTTTCAAATTTTTTACCACATACCCACAGAAATAACCGATTGAAAAATACTAACCAATTTTATTATTATTTTTGGTATTCTTCAGTTCTGGAGGGTGGAAACAGGAAAAATTAAAAAAGTAGATTTTCCTATACATTTGTGGACCACCCTAATGTACATACATGTGAAAACACACCCAAATTTACGTTCTAACAAACAAACATACTATGCATATTGTATTTGTATATAAAAAAAGGAATGTTTATTATCATAAGTGCTGAGTGCGTGCATAGATATAGATCTGGCCAATGAATGATATTTACAAAATTACACAGTTTAACTGAGTTCAATAATCTATATATTAATACGCTAACATAAATTTTGTATCCGTTTATTTGGCGATTGTACCGAACCGATTTCAAAACCAAGACCAACCATTGGAAAGGTATTTTTCTGTAGATGAGTTGAGTTTTTATGGTTTCAACATTTCCGTATTTGTGTATAGAAAAAACTAGTTATAAAATGTTATCAAGTCATCGAAGTCTATAGTTATCGAAAACTTTATCGAGTTATCATAATGTATCGATTTTTTTTAACTTATCGAGCTACATATATTTGTTAATTTATCGAAATTTGTCGGTTTATCGAATCGAATCGAGTTATCGAAATTTTTGGAAATTTCAAAGTACATATAGCGAGTTATTGCAATTTCAAGGGTTATATATGTAAGTTTATCACTATTCATCGATTTATAGAATTTTATCGGATTTATGGAGCTATCAATTTGGAAACTTAGAGTTAGAGAGAGAGAGAGAGTAGATAGTTATCGAAATTGTTCGAATTACCGAATTTCAAGTTATCGGAGTTAGTGTTTTTGAAGCTCATCGAGTTATCGACAGTGTTTCAATTATCGAAATTTATCGACTAACTGGAATGTACAGTGTTATCATCAATATTATCTAAAAAATATTACATCTATATATTAATACGCTAACAAGAACACCATTGGAATGGTCATTTTCTGTAGATGAGGAAAGCTTTTATAGTTTTAAAATTGGTTGAAAATAACGGCCAAAATCGACAATTTACAAATTTCCGTATTTGCGTATGGTTGTTGTTGCAACCTGTTCAATTTATCGAGTTATCGTAATGCATCGAGTTCTTTCAACTAACAGAGTTATCGATAATTATTGATGTACTGAAATTGGTCGATTCATCGATCGAAGTTTATGGAATTTTCAAAATACCGAATTTCAAAGTACTGATCGAATTTTGTGGTGTTAACTGAGTGCAACGAGTTATCGAAATTTTTCGATATCTTTCCAAAAATATGGAGCTGTCAAAATTAAAAATCTATAAGGTTTCCGAAGATGCATACATTTTTGAGTTATCGAAATTTATCGAGCCCTCGAATTTCACAGTTGTCGAAATTGGTCGAGTTATCGAATTTTTTTTAGTTACCGGATTTTAAACTGGAATGTGTGTGTGTGTGTTGGAACTGTTTGCTTTCATCTTTTATGCATAAAACTGAATGCAAATATATTGAGTAATTCCCAAAATCAAAAGCGACGCTGCCAACATGACTTCGTCGAATTATTAACCATCGAATAGCTAAGATGTCAATGAAATATAACAGAGACTGTCCATAAATAGTTAAATAACGTTTTCAGAAAATGTTGTTGTGATCTCTGAAATGGCTATTTGAAAAAGTGTCCACCATATTGGATCCGCCATTTTGCGGATTAATATTACCTTATACAAACATACTTACACCATTCGCTTTACTTTCGTAAAAATAATGACCACTTTTTTACATTTAGAATTTTTTGTTTAAATATAATTAAAGATTTATTTGAAACAAATAACTGTGTGTTATTACATTTACATTTAAGGGTTTACTTCATAAATTTACGTTTTCTTTCCTTTTTAAAGATATTATTTTTTCACAATATTATTTCTTCTTTTATATTTATAAATTTAATGTATACATAAAGTTTTTATTTTATATATTATTTACATACTCACATATTTAATTTAATCATGTATGTATATATGTATGTATCTCATTGACATATGTAAATATATTCAGCGTTGGATTTTCCTTTTTTTTAATTTCATTTCACTTTAACTTTTCAGTTTCCATTTAACATTTACTCTCACAAAACTATATTTTGAACTCATACTTTACATAAATATGTATGTACATACATATGTATGTATATGCACATATCCAAACAATTTACCCAAGCGTTTTTCATGTGGGGTCGATGTTGCTATGAACTAACATACATACAGACACACATATGTACATAGGTGCCATAATAGACCACGATACTCCACTTTTGTTACATAAAACGTACATACATTACGTACATATGTATTGCTGGTGAATTTATTAGTTTGATTTTTGCTGCATTTAAGATTAAAAATATTATGTTAGGTACATCAATTGTTTTTATTCTTTTCGCGTGTATGTATATATCAATTTAAATGTATAATTATTAAAAATATTTAAAAAAAAGTCGCCTATTTAATTAAAGTATTTTTTTTATGTATAATAATGATAAATCTAAATTCTTGCTAACTTCTCTTTATAAATTTCCACTTTTTTTTTGGTTTGACTTTTTAACGTTTTTACTTTAATATTCTTAAAGATAATCTACTTATAAATATGTACAGAAGTATGTAATTATAAAAATCGAGTGCAAGCTAAAGATTCATCTGCATTTGTCGGCGTGAAAGTACAAACTTGTTATATTTAGATAAAACCTTAAGTTTTGTTATGAGGCATAAATGTGTGAAGTTTTCATGGCTGATACGACTAGAAACTTTTTGTTTTTTTTTTTCTTTTTTTGGGACAAATAAAAAAAATCGAAGTTTAAAAAATATTATTTTTCTTTTATTTTTTACACTCAGTGTATTATTTAAACCAATTTTTTCTCCTCTAAATTTGCCAGAAATTACAGATTAGTTCAGTTTGGCTTTTTATTGCCAAGTACCTATTGCCTATTTTTTTTCAAATCAATTTTAATTATTATTTTTGCTTGCAAAAATATAGCTCATTCTATAACAAAAGCCAATCAAATCCATGCTTGTAATTTTGTACAAAAGTTAAAAAAAATAAAATAAAACAAATTTCATAAAAACTTCACAATTTTTCTTCAAAATTTTTAGAATAGTTTTGGGTATACAATTTTAGAGCCCATTTAATCCTAGTATAATAAAGTACTAGTTTGAAGTGGCTGCAAAATACCGTTGGTTTTTGGAAAGAATCTTCATTTTTTTCCTCACGAAGTAAGTAAGATTTTATGTCGGACAATTATTTTATTGGAAGAAAATGCACGACACCGTAACAAAAAAAAACAAAAAAAAAATCAATGGTTTTTGTAGCCACTTGAAACTTTCCCTTTATTGTACTACATATAATACGCTACAAAACTATATATCTAAAATTTTATAAAAATTCTGCATAAAAAGTGTGAAATTTTTATCAATGTTTGTTGATTTTATTTTTTTTTGTGCAAAATTTAAAGCTTGGATTTATAAGGTTTTTGTTATAGAATGAACTAAATATATTTTTATAAAAAAAAAATTAATTTGAAAAAAATTGTTAAAACTTTTTAATATATGGGGACCTTGTCCTTATGGGGAGCACTCTAGTAAAGCACTGACAGACATTTGAGACTTTATTTAGTTTAAGCTTAGCCAATATTTTTAACACCGCTGAATGTCTTGGGAACGATGGCATTTTTTCGCTTGGTCCGGCTAGAGCTGCAGCTGACAGTTAGGCTCGTATGCGGCAGCTCAATTTTCCACTGATTCTAAGTGTTTAAGAATACCACCATCCGAGCGAGTTTTTGTGCTGTTTCGTAACTGTAGACGAAACATGAACCAAAAAACCATACAGTAACGCATCCTCATACTGCTGTAGATGATAGGCTACCAGCCTAATGAGGGCAGATGACAACTAAGCGAATTTAATTAATTGCGCATGAATTAATGAAATGGCGATGATTTGCGAGAAAAAATCAAATTTTACAATTTTTACTGTCACACCTGAAATGAATTCTGAAAATGTTACATACAGGGACCGAACATAACAGTTATTGACGAAAACTGTAATGGAACAATTAACTATGAAGAAAATATTCTACAACTAAGTGATACATACTAATCGATTTATTTTTTCACCGAGGCTAAAATTTGAAAATAAATTTTTATGCAAAATTAAAAAAAAATAATAATTATTTTTGATTTTTATATTATAAATCCAAAATAACAATTATTTTTGATTTGTATATAATATCTCTTAGATAACAATTATTGAAGACTTTTATTTACATATAATTGAAAAATCAAAAGTAACTGTTATTTGCAGATTATTTAGATAAAAATTAAAAATAATTGTTATTTTCGATTTATTAAATAAAAGTCAGAAATAACGGTTATTTAAAGAGTAATTAAATAAAAGTAAAAAAAATAATTGTTAAAGAGTGATTTTTTTAAATAAAAGTTTTAACTGTAAAATAATATATATATGCTCTTTTATGGTGCGACACTTGAAGTAAGAAATAGCTAGGAATCGTACAGCATCCTAAGTAAAAACACTATCAGCTGACTGTCAAGAAATGTTTACCGCTGCTATTTTGGCATTTACTTTTGCCGATTACAATTTCTTCCATATCAATTGCTTTTTTACAAAACATACCACTACACTGACCAATAACACCAATACACTAACCAGCGTTGCCGTTTTGATGGAATATTTTTCGAAATTTAAATTTTTGGGTAGATTGATAGATTCGTTAATAGCTGCGGGTGGTTCGGCTTTGTCAACAACAACAATTTTTCTATTATTTTTTATTATTTTTTTTTATTTATTATTTTCTATACTTTTACAAAAATGATCCAATTTTCATCGCGATTGATCGAATTTCAAAATGTGGTAAGTATTTAGACCTCAACTTTTTTTTTGGCAATCATTTGAGAGAAACGAAAAATTAGAAGTATTTACATACATATGTATGTATACGAAGATTAAAAGAGTTCAGTTTTATCAAAGAAGATATTTATTCATTAAATATATACATACATATAAACTAAAGAACTTAAAAATATTAATAAGAAAAAAAGAATACAAAGTAACAATTTATGCAGTGGTGGACAGCATAGAAAACAAAATATATATATATATGCATACACACTATTTTTATAATTTTCCTCAAAATTCTAAGTAAAATAAAATATGGCCATGCTTTTTACCATAATGACACCAAGCTTTGGTTATACATACATACAAATGTAGTTGCATATAGCATGTTTAATAAAAAAAAGAATTAATTCAAAGTTTATTTTTTTGGAAATTTTAACACTCAATTAATAGGCTTGGTAAGAAAAAATACCATGCAAATATATGAATTTTTTTACTTTGAGTGCCTCTCTCACAAAATCAAAATTTTAAATTAATTACCTTTCCTATTAAACGTGCTTTATATTGTTATATACAGTGACGGGGAAATAAATAAGGACGCAATATTTAAGAAATTTTGACTAATTTTGTTTTTATTTTTTTAATATTTATTGATTTTTTATGAAAGCTCACTGTCTTACAAAATGCATGTAAGTGGATACTTCAAACTCTGTACAAAAATTAGGAAAATTGTAGAAACTTTCATTAAAATTTAAATTTTTTAATAATAATAATTCTTTAATAAAAAAAAAACAAAGTTTGAAATTTTGACTTACTTGAATTTTGCGAGATAGCTATACTTTTACAAAAAAAAAGTTAAAAAGCGTTAAATAAACAAAAGAAAAATTGTCAAAACTTCTTAGAACGACGCGTCCTTATGTGTTTGCCCGCCACCGTACTTTCACGCCGTTTATGAAGCCTTAGGAAAGTATTTAAAATTTGCTTAAAAAAATACATTATCTAATATGAAAAAAAAACACTTTAAATCTATTACTGCATTTACAATTTTACACTTAAAAAACTACATATCTATAGCTAAATATGTATGAAGAAAAAATCGAACAACAGAAGCGTTTCAAAAATTAGAAAGTATACGAAATTTTATTTTATTTTTATTTTAAGTGAATTTACATAGTTTAATCTAGCGTATGCACATTTATACATGCATACATATGTATGTATTTATCTGACTTAACCCATTTTACCGCTGACTTAAATTTACGAAGGTATACAAAATTTTTGAGTGCACTGTATGTTATTAATAAAATATTGCAAAAGGTAATTATGTATTTCAATTGTATTAAAGAGTCTGCTTGCTCTATGTACATATGTACATACATACATGTATATTTTACAATTTTTTTATGCATAGAAATATATATATTTATACATATGTACATATGTATGTGTATGTACATACGAGTAGTTATGTTATGCTGTGTATTTGCGCGTGTAGAGTACAAAGTTTAACGTGCTATTATTACAATTGAAGTTAGATAGAAGAAGGAATCTGTATGTATGTAGTATTTAAGTGGAGACAAAAAACAAAAGTAAAATTCAATTTGCTATTATTTACTAATTGTTTTTGTTGTTTATTAATATTTGTTGGTTCGTGGAGAACTTGTTTGTTAGGAGCCGAATGTGAGTGGAGTAGGTTCTTAGGCATAAACACATTTCAATTAAATAATTTGAAATATGTTTTTGAATTTGTAATTTTTTTTTTTTACATATATGAAGTGTGCTTCGTGATTTGATATAACTTTATACATATGTATTCCTTCTTATTTTATGCAAAGCTAATTTTATTGTTAAGTGCATGTTTTTGTTAATAATTGCTAAACGGCGAGAGTTTTGAATTGATTTTATATTAAATGTACATATGCAATTAGAGCTGAGACTTTTTTAAATACGTACTTAAATATGTACTTGGGTATGGTGTATGTATGTGGATTTTTGGTGCTTAATTTCTTTTTATTTCTGTACTTTATTAATTTTAGCTTAAAACTGCACACTTTTTATTGCTCCAATAAAGTTTTTTTTGCTCTTTTTTTTGTTTAGACTTAGTTGTAGACGTATTTTGTAAACTTTGCTTGTAAGCCATTGATCGTTTAAAAATATATGTACATACATACAGTGGTAGAAAATAAATAGGGAACCGTTATTTTAACAAATTTTGCCTATTTTTCTTTTGTTTATTTAATTTTTTTTTTCCTTTTTAAAAGTGTAGCCCATGATTTAACAAAAACCATATAAATTCTTATTTCAAACTTTGTGCAAAAATTATAAAAATTCTGCAAAACTGCATCTAAATTTTAAATTTTTTAATCAGATTATTGAGCAGGAGGTTATCAATTCATCGGAAGATATATGTTTTTTTTTATGTATGTTACCGCATAAATTTGGACCACGTTAACCGATTTTTNCATTTCACATTTTTTTATGTATGTTACCGCATAAATTTGGACCACGTTAACCGATTTTTTAAACGAAAGGTAGTATCTCCGAGGTGGTCTCACTTTGGTTAAGATCCGATCATAGGACTATGAGGAAATTAACGGTACTCTTAAATTTTTATATAAGAATTAAAATCGGTTTTGTTTTTGCTTAAAAATTGCTTGTTGATAATTTTTTTCTGTATGTGTTGCACGCTCTTTCCATCAAAAAAAATTTTCGAACATATTTGTATGGAAGAAAAAGCAGGAAAAAAATTGCCCAAAATCAACGCGATATTTTAGCGACTTATTAAAAAGTTGAGAAGTTAGTTGTAATTTAGCACAATTTTTATAATTTTTGCACAAACTCTGAAATATGAATTTATATGGTTTTTGTTGGATAATGAGTTATACTTTTATAAAAATTTTAAATAAACAAAAGAAAAATAGCAAATATTTGTTTAAATGTCGTGTTCCTATTTATTTTTCCACCACTGTATGTATTTTTGATATTTGCATATTTTTTTGGTGGCATAAAATGATTAGGTTTGTATTCGAAAATAAGTAAAATTTGACACTTTAATTAAAATTCCGCTAAAAATTATTTGCTTCACATTTTGCTTAGCTTATAATCTTCTACTATTGTAGTTGCTTTCACACACATAATAAAACGCAAAAAACAAAACGCTTAAAGTAAATTCCCGTAGAAATATTGTACGTACACAAACTTTCTGCAGGTACATACACACATACATATGCGAATTTGTATGCATCTGTATTCTACATACAACTAAAAAAAGGCAATCGTTTCAAACACCGCATTGTTATTTCATTCGTTACTCNCCTACATACAACTTAAAAAAAAGGCAATCGTTTCAAACACCGCATTGTTATTTCATTCGTTACTCATTTCATTCTTTGTCTGTAATCGTAAAAGCAAAATGGAAACTTTAAATCATAGTAAAGGAAAAATATATAACTTATTATACATACATACATATTTCGTATATAATCTACACTTAAAGGAGCTTGTCAGGCGCATCCGGCCAAGCTGTGCGAGCGAACATTCGAATTGAGTTGAACGACTAATTGAGTTTCCGGTTTCTTTTATGTTCGTACACTTCCTATTGCTTGTCGCTTACTGATCATTGCCTTACTTGCCTACTGTCTGTGTTGTCAGCTGTCAGCTAAGCGACGAATCAGCTAGTCAGTCAGTTGTTATGCAGCAGCACATTTACAGCATCTTGCTAGATGTGTTACATATGTATATTTATGTAATCATATAGATACATATATACTTGTACATATGTAGATGTATATGTGTAAGTATATTTATATGAAGGATGCGTTTAGGGCAAATTTAAGCTGGTTGATGTATCTTGGTCTCTAGTAAAATATTGGGTTTTAAGCAACTGCTATTCGTGAATGAAATGGATGTCACAGGCTTCTAAAAGGGTTAGCTCTTATAGAATTCATGTACGTAAGGGTTTGCTGTTAAATGTGTTTTACTCTCAGCTGAAAGTGGCAAAGACTTAGGTAGCGAATAATCGGTTCCAATAAAAGTTTTGAATTTTCATTTTATGGAAATTTGTGCTCCGATGGGAATTTACAATAATACTACCTACGAATCTATTTTGAGAATATTTCGTGAAAAACAACAATTTCGTTAGATCCACGGAATGTAAATTTTTTACTTGTTTTGGGCTTCAGGGTGTGTTGTACTGTGGAACGATTTTCCATTAACCATAGTCAAATATGACATTACTCTCGTTAGTGAGTCTACAGTGATCTCGGCATGAAATACCTTAAAAGAGCACTATTTCTCGAAATACTGTCTCTCGCACCGGGTTCTAAAGAGATACAAAATATCAGAAGAAATAATTGGGGATAATACAGAAAACTTTTGGTTTTGTAAGAATCTACCTTCTGAGCAATGTAACACACCGGAAGCGCGGGAAGAACTTGATCAATTAGGGTTACTATTTTTGTTGACTAAAAAATATCTTTTTCAGCCGCCTAAGACTCGGTTATATTTCCGTAATCATATCGAAAGCCGGTATAAACATGCTTAGGCTAATTCGCCAATTCCTCAGAGTTTACTGAATCTACAAGGCCATTGTTCGTACGATTTCGCTCTAAGGAGCCCGAATATGGTGGCGCGATTCTACATCTGCCCCCACTTGACGCTATTGCTCGAGAAATAGTCATTATTGCAGCTTTAAGACACAGAGCAGAAAGCTTCTGGACCCATGGTACATCCGGCCACTCGAAAATCCTAAGGACGATGACACCCATTCCGATACCTTCAAGTACTAACTACTGTATACCATTAAATACCTTCATCAAAAAATAGAAATTTACCATTTCAACTCAACAGGACTGGAGCACCAGACTTTCCCACATACGTAACGCTATAAATATGCATACTGATGGCTACGAAGTCAACGGAAAGGTCGGTGAGGAGCCTTCTCCCCGTAGCTGGATTTAGAAACATTTTTACGGCTTCCGGACTAGTAGAGTATATAACAGGCGGTGCCGGTTGTTATCTCGGAGTGCCGACTAGTAAGAAGACCCAAAGACAGTCAAGCAGTCCTGAAAGCTGAGACTAGAGCGCAAGTAACACAAAGTCTCTCTCTCGAAATGAGATGGCCCAGCTTTATAGAATACAATTCATATTGATGTCTGGACATAGAGATATTAAGGGAAAATGCAAAGCTGATGAACTAGTGAGGAACGGTACGACCGCCAAAATCCTTTCGGCGAAGGACGTGGTAGGTATGCGAATATACACTTTTTAACTATGTATTAGGGACAGCCCCACAAAAGCAGCAAACGAGCGCTAGGGAAACCTCTACTTCTGTGAAACCGCCAGGCTTACGTGGCCTTCTTACGTTGAACTCTTAGGGTTAAAACGGAGCGAAGCATCTATTCTCACAAGAATACCTACAGGCCATTGTCTAATTGGAGCACATGCCTCGAGATTGTCGCGTTCACTGCCAGACTATTGCCGCAGCTGCAGATGCAAAGAAGAGGGCGATAGTGTCGAGCACCGCATATGCCAATGCGCAGCACTCAGCAGAAGACGACTATAGAAGCTCCGAAAACTCTGTCTACAGGACTTTGCGGAGATAGCGGAAATCAATATAAGAGAATTACCAAAGTTCATTACGTTGACGAAATGTTTTGATCCCGCGTGAGCGTCGCAATATCATAGGGGAACGAATATTGCATATGGCATCACAATGGACCTGCGCTGAGCCTTAGTGTACGGGCAGTCACTCTTTATACGTAGACATTTCAATCTAACCTTACTAACCATTGCTCGCGAAAAGGAAGTTGATTTTCTCGTACACAGTCTCGTTCATAGAAATTACCTTACTCAAATTAGTCTCACATGCCAATTCGCACGCTCTTTTCACGCTACTCAAATGCGCCGCGGCTTTTATTTTGTTATTATTATTTATTTTATTTTTTTTTTATATGTATGTAAACACATTTGTATATGTATGTATTTTAGGTAATTACGTTTGTATGTATATTTTATTTAAGAATCCTAACTACTGCTTAGAGATGTAAAAGCTGTTGCTACCACTGTTGCTTGCACGTGTACTTCCCCTCATACATAAATATTTACATACATACACATGTACGTCTCTATCTGTGTGTGTGTGTTCAACTGTTTCCATGCATTTTTATTTTTTTTGAGTGTATTTTGTGTCTAACTGTGCGCGTCGTTCCAACTAGTTAACATATCTACTTATGTACATACATATGTCGTCGATCGACATAACCAGTTGTGCTTTTCTTCGTCCGCTTATTTTGGCTACTGCCTTGACACTGCACTACTTAAAAGAAGAAATCTTCTACATCACCATTATTCTCATCACTACCGCTACCGCTACCGATGCCCATTCCAATTCCTATACCTAAACCGATGCTTATGTTATCGTCGACATTATTCAGCTCGTCGTCGACCGTAGTGTCTTGTTCGCTCAAGCTAAGCGTGATGGGCATGGTGTCTGTGTTTGTGCTATCGGCGACTGTAGAAGTCGTGGTTGTGGCGGCCGTGGCCGTGGCCGTGGCTGTGTCGGTTGTGTCGTCATCTTGTCTGCACTTCGTTGTATCCGCCAGCGGATTGCCCAGTACCTCAGTGACGTCGACTATGGGCCCCAGCGGATCGAAGGTGTCGTCGAGCAGTACACCACTCTCAATAGCTGCAACAGCTTCCTCATAGTATCAGTTAAGATCCTTTCGAAAACTGTCCTCGATTGTTGGATCGGCAATCATGATCGAGTTCTGGTCCGCTAGCAGATCTAGCGCAGTCTCGTCCATTTGACCCAAATCCAAATCGAGCGAGTCGAAAATCTCACGCGACGAATAGTCGGAGAAAATGATCGCCGGTATGTTGGTGTTGGTTGGTGTGCTAGCGTGATTGTGTGCATGATGATGGTGCTGCTGGATGTGTTGCGTCGTTTGTTGGTGTTGATGGTGTGGATGCGTTGACGCATTGTTGGTGCCATTACCGTTGCCATGTGGCGTTGGCGACACACCGCCGGCTAATGTCGTTATGCCCGGCGAGGAGGATGACAGTGGGGAGGCGTGGTGCGGCGAATGCATTGGCGAATGATGAGGTGAAGGTTGTGCTGAGTGTGAGTGCAGCGACAGCGACATCTGTTGGTGTTGATGATGTGGCGACTGTGCCGATATGGGAATCGGTAGCGGCGACGAGGGTGACGGCAAACAGCCCAAAGGCGAAGGTATGGGTGAAGAGTTCTTTTCATTCGCTTGCGTAAGATTCACATTGTTGTTGCTGATGCGACATGGCCCATTTGTGTTTGAGTTGCTGTTGACATTGCTGCCACCGCCGGCGCCATTGTTTTCTAGCAGTTGGTGCGCCAGTATGCGTGACGTCTGTTGTTG
The DNA here is from genome assembly GCF_001687245.7 of Rhagoletis zephyria. Classification (NCBI taxonomy): domain Eukaryota; kingdom Metazoa; phylum Arthropoda; class Insecta; order Diptera; family Tephritidae; genus Rhagoletis; species Rhagoletis zephyria. The sequence goes on along the minus strand of NW_016160228.1, from coordinate 24,523 downwards.
CTGTTGCTGCGAGTTGTTGTTGTTGTTGGAGGTGTTTCTGCCATTGTTGGTGTTACACGTACCGCCACCTCTACTGGTTTGCGTTGTCGTCGTCGCTGTAGACACTGAAACGCCTGTCAGATCACTAAAGTTCAATTGTTTGCTTTGTGATAGGCTCTGCGGGTATGTTGTGCCATTGCCACCGGTGACGAAGTCATCAAAGTCTAGCGCTGTAAAGCTGTTTTGCTGCTGTTGCTGTCGCTGCTGCTGCTGATAATGCTGCTGCAATTGTTGCTGTTGCTCGGGCGAGGAATTGCTATCACCAAGCGTAAACTGCTTGAAGTGGTTGTGGAACGACGGATTGAGACTGTTATAACCACTCGCCTCTAGCGCACCTGCCATCGCCGGCGAATAACGATCGAATGTCTGGATGTTTTCCTCATTGTAGCCTTGCATGCCTTGGCCGATCATGCCGGCCTGCGGATGTCGAATCGGGCTGGCTGGCGCGCTGATGTGTATCACTTCATTACCTGACACGGACGTCAGCAAGCCGGGCGAAGAGCCTGGGCTGGGTGGATTCAGGGGTTGTCGGTAGTCTGTTAAATTGCCCGTGGAGCTGGCGGCGCCCAGGGTAGGCAGGTTGGTGAAATTGCCAGTTTGTGCGGTGTTTTGTGTGGCCGGGCCGCTGCCGGTTGGCGATTGCACGGCGAGATTTGTGAAGGACAAATGCGGTGATGTTTGCGCAGCTGTGGGTGTATTGGCGGCAGATGTGGGCGAGTGCTGTTGCTGTTGGTATGGCGACGGCGGACCGCCACCACCACCACCACCGTTGCCGCCATTGCCACCGGCCGGACTAAAGGGACTCGACGACTGATCGCGGTCGCGACCATTGTTGTGCGGTGACAGTATTGGCGACAGTGTTTGTTGTTGCTGCGGCGCCTGGTTTATCAATTGCTGTTGCTGCGCAGGCGCATAATGTAGTGAAGTTAGATCCGGCAACGAACCAGTGTTGGCGAGCGACTGCTCCTGCAGTGACTTGAAGAGGCTATTTATTGGTGGCATATTGCAATTGGTGTATTTGGCATTGAAGTGTTGCGGAAGTTGTTGCTGACTAGCACTACTCGCTGGCTGTTGCGTATGATGCTGTTGGACATGTTGTTGTTGTGCTTGCTGATGCATGTGCTGTTGTTGCTGCTGCTGCTGCTGCTGATGAAAATGCTGTTGCAGCTGCTGATGTTGCTGCTGCAAGTGCAATTGCTGCTGACTATGGTGCAACAGTTGCTGCGCTTGTTGTTGTTGCTGTTGCTGATGCATCAGCATCTGACCCTTTCGTCTTTGTGCTTGTGGACTAAAACTGCGGCCAATATTTGGCGAATGAGATCGTTGGTTGTGGTGCTGGTAGTTAGCGTGTAGCGCGTTCATCTCGCCGGGCAGCCCACCGATGCCGGGCAGCCCACCGATGCCGACCATGCCGCCCGGACCAAAGCCACCCTCCGCAGCGACTGCCATATTGAGGGTTTGATGAAGTGCCGAATCGGAGTTGGAGCGCCGCCAACTGCTGTCCATTGGCGGGCTGAGATAGGCGTTGTTGCTGCTAATTGCCGCGCCCATGCCGACTGCGACGCCTGCGTTGCTGCCGTACGGGGAACGATCCTGCTTGCGCTCCGAGGGGCGTCGCATGGGACCAACGCCGACGCTGCGTCCACGGGACTCGCGCACACCATTACCGCCTGTGCCGCCAGTACCTGTGCCGTCTGGGGAAGTGCCACCACTACCACTACCCCCGGCATTGGCGACGGGTCCATTGCTGCCGCTACCCTCAGCGATGCAGCCGACGCCACCGCCAGCGCCTCCTCCCCCACCGCCACTGCCACCGCCGCCGATGCCTGCAGCACTTATCAAACTGGCATTTGTAGCATGATTGCTGCCGATGTCAGTGTTTACCAAACAGCATTCAAGTATCTTCTGATTCGCTTGAGTCTCATCCATTTTGGTTGCGTAAACCTCTTTCATAATCCGTTCGAACTCGGCGGTGCCTTCCTGCTGGCGCTGCTTCTGTAACGCAATTTTCTCGCTGAATTTGCGCGGATTCGCCATCTTTGCTCACTGACTCAAGTCTGCGGTTATGTTAGATGTTCGGATGGGTCGGTCGGTCGATTCTTGTTGCCGCTGTGGGGCAAGCGCGTGCGACTGTCGCGTGCCGTTTCCTGCTCTAATGGATTGCGTTTATTCGTCTGTGCTGTTGTACTGCTTGCGAAAATGTCAATATCAGACGCGCGGAAGCCGGCATAATGGTGGTCGATGTTAGTGTTGTTGTTGTTGTTGATATTCGGTGACAGCAGACGAACAATGACCGACGATGCAAAAGCAAGCAAAGCACAACCGTACCGAACGACGACAACCGACGCATTGATAACACAAACGAACAAACGGGTGCACGTAACCGGGCGACGGTAATGGAAAACAAATGCGAATCGCATAAGGCGGAGAATTTACGAATATGGTTGGTTTGTCGGCGGGAGTTGAGTGCGAAGGCGGCATCGATGTGTGTGTGTGTGTGCGCGTGTGTGTGTAACGCACAAATTTGTCCCCCATATATCCATGAATTTGATTNGTTGTTGTTGATATTCGGTGACAGCAGACGAACAAGCAAAGCAAAGCACAATCGTACGAACGACGACAATCGACGCATTGATAACACAAACGAACAAACGGGTGCACGTAACCGGGCGACGGTAATGGAAAAAAATGCGAAGCGCATAAGGCGGAGAATTTACGAATATGGTTGGTTTGTCGGCGGGAGTTGAGTGCGAAGGCGGCATCGATGTATGTGTGTGTGTAACGCACAAATTTGTCCCCCATATATCCATGAATTTGATTATTATTTTTATAGGTGTCGTCGTCAGCGTCGTTGTCGTCGTCGTCGTCGTTGTTGTTGATATTTTAGTTGGCGTTGTCATTGTTTAATNGGCGTCGTCGTCGTTGTTGTTGATATTTTAGTTGGCGTTGTCATTGTTTAATAAATTTTTATATTCATCGTTGTTATTGCGAAGTGCGACAAAAAAGATAAAAAGATAAAAAGAAAAAAAGAAAATTCATTTATTAGCCAAAGAAGGGAAAATTTTCGTGCATGCTTGTAGGTATGCGTAGCATATACTAAATATGTTGGTATGTATGCATGTAAAAAAGTGAAAAAAAACCGGCAAGAGTGAGTAAATAAGTAATGAATGCAGTGTTAATCGAAAGCGTATGTAGCTGCGCAAAGACAATTAAAGCGTATATGGTGGTGAGCGTGTTAAGAATTTATAAATTTTAATAGCCTGGAATATGTATTCATAATTAAGTTATGGACGATTAATGAGTGAGTGGAGGAGGGTCCAGAAACTGGCCTGAGTACTGCGGTCATACACACATCAATCGCTATTTGGTCTTATTTATTAAAATACTGAAATACACAATGGTATTTATAATGTATTCAGGTAAATATGCAATGCATTACATGCGCCAAAGAAGGAATGCTTTAGAAGAGAATAGTCAATATACATACATTAGGGTGGTCCTAAAAAATATCAACANAAAATACTGAAATACACAATGGTGTTTATAATGTATTCAGGTAAATATGCAATGCATTGCATGCGCCAAAGAAGGAATGCTTTAGAAGAGAATAGTCAATATACATACATTAGGGTGGTCCTAAAAAATATCAACAGCCAAATTTTATAGAATACACCCTTTCATTTTGTCGTAAAGGCAGCCACGACATTTTGAAAATTTTAAAAAACTTTTTAGCGGTCCTTACCAGGATTTGAAAAAATTTAAAAACTTTTTGAGAACGCGAAAATTCGCCTGCACTTATCGGGAAAGCTGTTAAATTTGACATATTAGTAAAACTAATAAATATCAATTCCAGAACTCGCTGAGCTATAGCTAATCAAAGACAAAAATTTGTCGAATTTTAACGATTAAAAAAAAATAAATTTTTTCAAACGCTGGTAGGGACTCCAAATTTATTTTAATTTTATTTTTAAATGAAGTAAAATAAAGAGGTGCTCTATAAAAAAGTTTACACTTTGATATTTTAAGGACCACCCTAATATATTGGAAAATGTTTTTATAAAATAATTCAAATCAGGTAATGATGTACAAAGAAAGCTAAAAGTTTTTTTGTAGAGAATTGCTGCAGTATTTACCTTTTTAAACTGACTACCTTTAGTTGCATAAGGCTGAATTTCACTACACTGAGAAAATATTTTAGTTACATCAATCAATATGTATGTTTTTCTCATTACATGTTTTGGTTATACATATATACATTATTTGGTTATTGTTATCAAATCATGTGTTGAGAGAAATAAATTTAGCTGACTTTTTTTCTGAGTGTATGTCATATTTTAGCGAAAAAACTTAAGGCTGGTTTTCACTATGTCATATTTTGACGCCAAAAATTTGTCAACATATTTTGACACATCTGCCAACAAGAGAGAGGTAGCCGACTTAGCAGCGCATGTACACGACTAAAGATCTATCCTGATCGAAATCAATCGATATACCCGTTTTAAATCTCATATGCCAATGTGTTTTCACTTATTTGACGGCAAATGCCATTGAATTTGTCATAAGGAAAACAAGCCTTTAGACGACAAATGCCATTGAATTTGACTTAGTGAAAGCCAGTATTTACGTTTTGGTTCGTTTAATATTATATAACCCAATTTCGCAAGGTTCCGTGGAGCGTCGTATTATGGATCATAATTTGGCGACTCGACTACTGGTCAACCAGTGGGAAGAGCATTGCAACTTCACCTCTGGTGGTAGTAAGCTTTAAATAACCATACGGCTCTTGGCGAAGTGGGATGAAAGAGAGGAAATTTTATTCGGATGCTTCTAAAGGCATTGGCCTAAATGAAATATGCACATTGATGCTGAACAACCTGAGTAGGTCGGGTTCTCAATATGCCAATGATCACTCTCATCATTACTTAAGCCGGGGAAACCTGCCTACAAAAAAAGAGTCTTATTGACCGATAACACTTAGTAGATACACTTGGAGGGAGATGACATCAATGACACCTCTCAGTAAGCAGTTGCAGTGTACTCTAAAACAAATGGCTATTTCACCGAAATAGATAAATCTTCACCATAAGCAGCCTAATCCTCCCTCTTACGAAGTCTACGCTAACCATTTTTAAAACCTTTACGAAATAGCTGAGGCTGCGACGTTAAGCAATCCGAAAATTCTGGGATTTACTTTAGACCACCTGGTCCCTTTTTAGGCATACTTAACCACAATTGTCCACAAAGTACAGAATCATAATAACGTCCACAAGCCGCTCGCTGACAGTATAGAACTCAGTGGACGCAGACTTGAACAGCGTCAACACATCGTATGCTGGCCAAAGAGTACTGATCTACAGCCACTGACAGGCTCAAATAGACATGCACCAGCTAGAAGCAGAATCTGCCTCTAGGTGCGCAAGAAGGCATCCCTATGAACTGCAGAATAATATGCAGAACTTCGACAGGCATTGAACGATACTCACAGGGTGACTATAAACAGCTTCAGTTGCTTCGAAAGACTCGCTTCTCTCTGGCATATTTAATTACTTTAGTAGTGTAGTCTTCTACCTATCCGAAATCGACCCTGATGTACTCATCGTATGTCCAGCAGGTGAAGGTTCCCCCCTTTAACTGACTGATTTAATATAAATCCGTTTTGATGCGAGCTCTTCGAAATAGCTGCAGCAGCAAGAACAACCACAATGGAAAGATCCAATGCAGAAGGGCCTGCATTCATTTAGGTGTGAATAACTTGCACACTTTACTCAGAATTAAATAATGAGCACACATGTACACTCCGTCTAAAAATTATAAGCGCACCACAAACATATTAAAACATTTTATTGTTTTTAGCAAATTTAATTTTTTTGTTATTTAATTTTTGTTATTTTCTTATAAAAACGTGGTTTATTTTTATTTTTTTATCTACAGTTTTTTGTCTACAGTTTTGTACATTTTCTTAAATAAAAGATATGATCTATGGTTTTTTAATATGCAGGAAAATAAGGCAGAAACTTCTACAAAAAAAAAAAAATTTATTATATCAAAATTGATTGGGTTACAAATCTGCATACTAAAATTTTTTCCAGAAATCTAAAAAGGAAGAAAAAGCCAAAAATTAACTACCTCAAACTTGTACATCATTATACTTAAATTGATTGGGCTACAAAACTGCTTATTGAAAATCTCCTAAAAAAATTTAATTAAAAAGTTTGTAATTTTTACGACAGTTTGTTGACTTTTTTAATATTGCAAAAAGTTTGACACTTCGATTTGCACGGTTCTTGCCAAAAAATAAGCTAGGTGTATAATTTTGACACAGAGTGTATTTAGTAGCTTTCATCTTACAAGAAACCGCGTACAAAAGTACTTAATATTTTCGGCTTCCCTAAATACCGTATACATATGTATAAAAGTAGTACCGAAAATTCCGAAAAGTATCGAAAGTCCCCAAGAAGAAGTAGTATCCCGAAAAGCCACGAAAAAAATTAAAAAAAAAATCTTGACAAGTTTTGAAAATCCCGAAAAGTTTCGAAAANATACCGTATACATATGTATAAAAGTAGTACCGAAAATTCCGAAAAGTATCGAAAGTCCCCAAGAAGAAGTAGTATCCCGAAAAGCCACGAAAAAAATTAAAAAAAAAATCTTGACAAGTTTTGAAAATCCCGAAAAGTTTCGAAAATCCCGAAACCCCGAAAATTCAAGAAAAATCCTGAAACATATACCATGCAGAATCCTGAGAAGTCCTTAAGAAATACGGGCGAAATTTAAAGAATTTCGAAAAATCCCGAAAATCACAAGTCAAAACGACAAATATTGTGCAAATGTACAGTAAGATTAATTGTACCACCCGCCACTAAATTAGCTTTAAATCTAAATATTCCCTTAGATATGAAAACCAGTTGAGAGCTCTTTCAAAGAAATATTACTTCAACTTGCACCCTTCTGAAACCGAGAGACACTTGTAATACTTTAAACCTAATAATAAATTCAAATCAACGTATGGATTAAGAAGCATTATTAAGTGACATTTAAATATTAATGACCCAAAATAAATTTCACTCATTTTTGTATAATTTCTGCTCAACTCCACGCGTTGAAATTTTTTAAGGAAATCACGTAGCAGAGGTTAATCAACCCTGTGTATGTATGTATCTATATTTAGAATTTGTGCACATCTTCAAAATTCTTAATATGTAATACATATGTATGTATGTAGGATTGAAAAAAAAAAAATAAATCTCAGCAAAAAAAACCACTACATACAAACAAAAAACAAACAAACTTGCACAGCTTTTGAATGGAATTTCAGCTGCACAGATTTGGCACACATTTCCACTATGGATGGCTGGGCCCCAACTCCCACATTGCTAATGCATTCACTTTACGCACACGTGGGCAGTTGTTTTGCTGCGAGTGTGACTGTGACGGTGGCTGTGAGTGCAATGCTCGGGCGCGTATTGGTGGCTGCTGCTTGTGTTGCCATCTTCAAGCAATTTAACCGACAGTCAGCGTTGCGCATAAATGCCACAAATATTTCGCTTTGTTGGGAATTTCAGGCACTACAAGTGTTGTGTTTAGATTTTTTATTTTTTTTTGCTACGAGTATTTACTTATGGGTGTATTTGGATTGGCTTAAGAATTTCGACAGATTCACGTTTCTTTTGTGTGTTATTTCAATTGTTCTATGGCAGACAACGCGGCTAGTTGGTGTAGGTGAACAGTTTTGTTGGCTAACTGCGGATAGTATATGGATATGTAGCATATGAACATTAGGGTGGTCCTTAAATGAAGGAAGCAAATTCTTACAAACGATTTCCTCAGCCTTAACCCCTATAATAATAGTAAAAAATTAATTTAAATTTTTTGCGTCTCTATACAGGAATCTGAAGTTTGCCCTTTGTGCGACACGACTAAACCGTCTCTAATCGGGACCAAAACAAATACATATGTGATATCTTTAGCCGTGGTATTACCGATTGAGGGGGTGAGACTTGAAAAAATTCTTCCTTTGTTTTTAAAGGGCCACCCTAATATACATAATTATCTACCCATGTACATATGTAGTATGTATTTATATACATGGATGTTCGTGTGCCTTCATACATTTTATTTATTCAAAAATTCTATCTAATTGTAGTATTGCACAATAGTTAATTTTCACAGCTGTTATCAACAATTAAAATAAGATAAGATGTTGTAGTAAGGCCATATTCATAATTAAAAATGTTTTGTATTATAGTAGCAGGAAGATGTGAAGCAATACAAATTTGTGTATATGCTGAAATTAGATATTTATGCAAATTAGGGTGGTCCAAAAAAAAGTAAAGTCGGAATTTTAATGCTCTCGCCACCTAGAATTGTGCTATACCAAAAAATTTAAACAAAAAAATTGTTAGCGGCCGCTTAAAGCGCTCAAAGTTTTTATATGGGGAAAAACAACTTTTCGTAGAAATGGTACATAATTCTTGAAAATCAACATTTTTCGATCGGAAAACTCTGTTTTTCTTGAGAAGACTTCCAATAATAATACCGAATATTTTTTTAAATATTTTTTTAAAAGTAAGGTGGACCCAAAAAAATAGTTATTATTGCCAAATTGAAAAATAAACAATTGAAGAGAAACAGAGATTTACTATCCAAAAATATTGATTTTCATGATTTTTATAACATTTATACGAAAAAATATTTTTTTTTTTTTTAATTTTGAGCGACCTCTAAATATTTTTTGATTTCGAAATAAAACAACAGGGCTATATTTTTCTTTAAATATAGAACAGCCCTAGAGTGTGACAACATTAAAATTCAGACTTTACTTTTTTCACTTGCCTTTTGTAGATCATCCTAATGCACATACCACACATACTATACCAGTTATACTATATCAGTTATTTGTGCATGCCCCCTAGCCCAAGTCGGTCTACATAAATACATAGAAAGCAAAATAGTTTTTAACTGTTCCCCTGCTGGTTTGAGAGCTAAGCTAATTTTTGAGGAGATTTTGGCGCCATAAAAATTTACGCCGAAGATAAGCCTGCAGAGCAACCAAAATCGTATTGGCTTCATTAATTTTTTGATCTAATTAAAAGACACAACCTATAATTTAAAATGTATTTTCAAAGTCTAAAAGTTTCTTAAAATTTATGAAAAACATTAAAAATTTATTTTAATTTTTAGACTTATGGTAAACAAAATTGAGCTCAGAGGGATGGGAATTCAAATACTTAATGCAGTTTTTTTTTTCAAAAAATGTTCAGTGACTTTAACAAGTGCTCACATGTCGATTTTTTCATTTATTTTATACGCAAAATATTTTTTGAATAATTGTTTTCTTTTTAGTATTTTTTTTATAAAAAATATTGATACAAAATTTAGAAAAAAAAATTAGAAAAATGATTTTCAAGCCTTTTAAACTGAAGATTTAGAACATTTCTGGGTATGCAGTTTTATAGCCCATACAATTTTTGTGTAATAAAGTGACGTCAACGTAATGAGTTCAATTTTTTTTAGCTTATTTTATTTTATATGGAAATCAAGTTTATATGAAAAAAATGCATGAGTCAGAAAAAAATTATTAAAAATAAAAGCGATTTTTTTTTAGTCGCTTGAAACTTCCACTTTACTAGCTGAAATTGTGTGGGCTATAAACCTGCAACCCCATTTTCTAAGCATACAATTTAAAAGCTTCGAAATTTTGATGAAAATTTGTTGATTTTTTTTTAATTGTGAATGAAATTTGAAACTTACATTTATATGGTTTTGGGTTAAGTGTGAAAAATACTTTATTAAATTTCCGATTGGCATTAATGCTTTTTTCCCCCATATACAATACGTGGAAAACTTTGAGCGTTTTGAGCACTCCCTAAATTTTTTATTTATTTCAAAATAAAAAAAATAGCGTATATTTTTTTCGGTATAGAACAATCCTAGGCGGTGGCGGCATTAAATATCCGACCTTATTGTTTCACATAAATTTTTGGACCACTTTAATGTACATAAGTACATATGTATGTATATAAATTTCTAATTTATTGTCAACTACTTCTATAATAAATCGTTATGTATTTAGATAAAAACAGATGAGTCAAATGGAACAATTAATTAAGGCAAAAACATTAGTACATTAGGGTGTCCCAGAACTTAAGGAGTGATTTTTTTTCTGATAAATTCGATACGCTTACCCTTTAATTTTTTTTGCTTTTGACCTAAATAACGTATACGCATATTTACATATATACATACATATTGACATTATATTTACGCAAGAAAAATGAAATTCTCAGTAGACCTGAAAAGAGGATATTTCAACAAAACTAGCACTTTCCAGCAGCTAATGTTATGTTGGGTAATATCTCAGAGAAGTGACAAAGAAACTGAGATAAAAATATAGCAGAAGAAAGTTAACAAAACCCGCCATAAGTCGTATATCCATCACTTTTCGATAGGTCTAATATTAATTAATCATTCCAGATTTTTTGTTTTTTTTTATGAAAAAACTAAAAAATTCAAACTTTAACGGAGAAAAAATAAAAAAAAACAAATTCTATGTCAATTAATTTCATTTGTGTTAAATCCTTTTCTGTTACAAAAAAATCAAACCACTTTTGAATAAAATCTATGGATAAATAAACAAGTAATTTTTAGCAAAAAAAATTACTTCAACTCTCATATAAAAAATATATATATAGTATGGGACCACCTCTGAGACACTACCTTTCCGATGCAAAAACAATTATCGAAATCGGTTGACGTGGTCCAAAGTTATGCGGTAACATACATAAAAAAAATAAAAAATATTCCGACGAACTGATAACCTCCTCCTTTTTTGGAAGTCGGTTAAAAAGCAAACGAAAATGCACAAATGGTATGAAATATGGCAGGAAAGAATGTTACACATACCCCATGTAAACTCTTTCCTTCTCCAAAAAAATCCTTACACATTTTTATTTGACCACTCATTTCTTTTGCTTGATTGCCTNGAATGTTACACATACCCCATGTAAACTCTTTCCTTCTCCAAAAAAATCCTTACACATTTTTATTTGACCACTCATTTCTTTTGCTTGATTGCCTTAAAAGCCTGTATGCAGCTCTCAAGAAAAGCAAAAACTCCATATAAAATGACTTACAAGAAATGGCTCAGAAATTTTCTTGTGTCAAATTTCATTGAGGCAGTACGCAGTTCTTAAGAAATTTCCTACGCTTTCTACTACGGTTTTCTACAGCTTTTTGTGAAAAAAGCACAAGGCAACCCATGCTTGCAACAGAAATATATGCCCATTATTTCTTCAGGAAAGAGTGAAGCAAAAGGCTGGTTAAGTATCAGTCGTCAAAATTCCTTGGACAAACAAACGAAATAATGGCAATTTTTTTCTTGACCAAAAATTGTACACACATATGCATAGCGTTAGCTAAACGTGAAAAGGCGCCAATTTAATTTTTTGAAATTGTTCAGGAGAGACGAAAAATCGATGTAGTTTCGAATTATCTGGCATTCTGCATCAAAAAGTAAATTTTGAGAAAAGCAGATTTCCGCGAAAAAAGTTTCCGGGACACCCTAATGTACATGAGTATGTTTGTATATATTTTGGCGGAAATATACATAAATGCGTTAAAATGATTTGTTAGAGCTGTCGTTTCTAGTTGGCCTTATCATCTAACTATCCACGCCTATTCATTTGTGTAGCAAAAACTTCAAAGCGGGGAGCATTGGTATACATACGTAAACTTACATACAAATGTAAGTACATATGTACGCAAGTAAGTATATAAACGCAGTATGTTTCACTACACTTTCTGAGCGATTGGCTTAGCTGGAAGGATTTCTGGAACCGTAGCCGCCTTTATTTGACTTATTACTTGTTAGCCCAGTAAAATTAGATAAATTTGGTTGGAAGTTTGAGAAAAAAAATAAAAATTTTAACAGCGATTTTCTGATGCAGTTTACTTCTATTTGACACCTAGATCATGTTACAATTTTTGTTTTCATTTTCCTACCAAATTTATCTAATTTTTCTGCGCTAATCGATATGTTTCGCACGTTCCCGGCCGTGATTTAAGCGACGTATCAAAAAAATTTAGATATACAAGTGGTGAAAAATGGAATTCTCTACAACTCTGGAATTTCAATATGCTATGTATTTCCAATGGAAATTGTCAAAAAATGGCGAAAACCGTGACAATATAAATTTTCGTAGCAGTTTTTGCTCATTTTTTACAATAAAAAATGCTATTTTTAAGAAACTTTCTATAACTCAAATGTGGGAAATTAAAATCTCCACATACAGAGTCTGATCTTCTACCTTAAAGAGGCACATAAAAATTCGAATTGTTTTCTAAATGTTTGTTGGGTACTTGCATTTCCATTCGGATCTAAAATTTTTTTTTTGTGTCGCTCGTCATTGAATTCGTTTTTTTATTTATTTTTTTCACTCATCTTTTTCAAGGTTTTACGCATTGACTTATTAGAAATGCACTGTTTCACTGATAAGATTGTATTCGTTGTTTTTTTTTTGGCAGTGAACTTCATTCCATCTCAAATATAATAAAAAAATAATAATACTACAGTTTCAGTTGTTTGCTCTAAATATTCATAAGTTATCTGTTCATATATGTACATATGTAGACTAAGTTGATGTATGTATGTTAGGCTAACGAAATCATTTTTTATTTCTTAATTATAATCTTCAGCTAAATGCTGTCAAGTTGGAACGACCACTTGCTACCAACCAACCTTTCAATAAATTTAAAATGACAAGCTACAGTGTTACACAAATTAAAAATGACTAAATTTTCAGCTACTTAAAACTTGCACTGTTTTTTTTTTTGAAATTTGGATTAAAAAGCTTGAAATTTAATGAAGCTTAGATCGGTTTTCAATTAAATTTTTTGTATAAAGTTTAACTGGTAAGCAAGACGAATTACTTTATTTGATAACGGTACTAAATTTAAGAAAAAATGCCAAAACTGAGTTGACTTTAAAAAATCATAGAATTATTTTGACTTTGTATTATATAATCTTAACCGAAAGACGGCTGAAAAGTCTTTATAGACAAAAAAAAAGTCCTGATTTTTCAGTTATTATTGGACTTTTTTCTAAAAAGTTCAAGATCAAAGTCCAGGATCAAAGGGATATTTTCTTTAAATTTCTTCTACGACAATATTTTGCCCCGGACTTTTATAACATAAAAAAATAACAATTATTTTCGGTCTCTGGTATTCTGTATTCCAAAAATGGGCTGAATTTTTGAAAAAAAAATAAACAAATTACACCAAAAAAAATTAATATATTAGCAAATATAAAATGGACTTCATAATTGCGTTTTGCTACTAAAAAAAATTAGTGAGTGGCAACACTGATTGTCATTGCTAGTAAGAGGCTAAAGATCGGAGTGAATCTTCTACGAGAACCTTTAGTATACGAAGTTGTGTTGAACTTTAAAGATTTCTTTTCATATTCTAAGCTTTTACTTCACAATATTTTTATTCGCAAAAAAGTAAAAAAAATTTTGTGTGGATCCCACTCGCAACTGAGCTTTTTTAATAAAGATTCATTTATTAGTATTTCTGATATTGAACAATTCTTATATGTAATGCAGGAGTAATTAACTGAACTTATACTGATTATATTTACATTCTAGTGAGACATTTAGCTTCTGGAGAAAAGGGGGTGTAGAGAAACAATCACGTTGCAACCGCAGGCAGCCATCTTGTGACGATGCCTTCGACCTTGGCACTCTACTGTTCCAAAGCGTTTGGCCCTGGTGAAACGCCACCCTTGCTCTTCCTCTATAGGATGCAAGACTCTTTGGGAATTGGACGGGATGACTTTACAGGTAGTGCACTTTGATCGAAATCTCTTTAAACAAAAAGTGGATTTACAATATTCTGCCAGACCCAGTTCTAGCATAAAGCCTTTCCTATTTGAACCAAAAAATATACAAACAACATTATTTTTTAATCTAGAAGCCAATATATCTGCAGATTCTTTAGATAATTCTAGATCCCATATCAAATCATTTAATTATTCTTGCGTGAACGGTTTTGACTTTGTAGACGATATTCCTCGAAACCACTGTCAGTTGTAACATCATTAAAGATTTCTTCGAATGGAACATACTTAAGTAATGGATGGCAATAAATGTTTGGAACAGGAACTACTGATAAGACTTTAAAATTCAGCACACGAAAGTATAGTTAAACCCAATACTACGAAACTGACAGTAATTTGAAAACTACACCTAAGAAAATAAAATATTTTGGTGTTTTCAATGCACACCTAGTTAGTGATGCACAGAACCGAATAACCGGGTCCTTTATAAAATCGACCGGCCGATTCTTAAAAGAACCGAAAAACGGTTCTACCGGAACCGAAAATTGATTCCAAAAGAACCAAAAAAACGGTTCCGAAAAAACCGAAACTCGATTCCCAAAGAACCGAAAGCCGCTTGCGAAGAACCGAAAATCGTTTCCAAAAGACCCGAAAAACGGTCTTAATCATAATCATATTCATAATCCTAATCTTATTCTTAATCTTAATCTTAATATGAAACCGTGCCTTAATCATAACCGTAATCTTAATCTTATTCTAAATGTTAATCTTACTCATAATCTTAATCCTAATCATAATACTAATCTTAATCTTAGTCTTAATCTGAATATGAAACTTAATCTTAGTCTTAACTCTACCTAAATCTTAATCTTATCTTATCTTACTCTAGCAACTAATCTTATTACTGCTCTTATAATCTTAATGTTAATTTTAATCCCAATCTCAGTTTTAATGATAAACCTTAATCTTGCCATTTCCAAATACAAGAAAAAGATTGACTGCTATTGCCAAAATACTTTATTATCAATCGAGTCCATTAATGTGTATAAAAGTAAATTTTTTTCGTCGAAGCCGCAAAAACTATGTAGAAAGCTGTGATTTATGACAAATTATTATTTTAATATGGAAGCTTATTTCATATCTGGAATCATAACTCGATTTAATTTGGTGTATATCATTGATAGCTGCTGCGCTGCTTACATATCTTCTACCTACTTGTGTTTGACGTCACTTAACGACTTAAGATGGCAAATAAGTTTATAAATATGTAGTTAGTATGTTGTACCATATAAGCAAAAATACAAGAGATTGTGGCTGAATTTTAAACTAACTATACTACATAGTTGTATTTCAATGTGCGTAGCGGGCAGAGTGAAGGCAGCAGTACATACATATATGTGCATTAGGGCGGGTCAATTTTGATGGGAGATTTTTTCGACTATGCGCGTATAGCACAGCATGATTGTACGTGTAATTCGCAGCAAATTAGCCCAAGAAACCATGGGTCTAAAATCAGTTTGGAGTTTGCAAAATTACGAAAATAGGTGTCTTAGCATTTTGCTGTGGTGTTGTAAAGAAGTGCTTAAATTTTATAAAAAGCATGTTATAAAGGGGTTTTTGGTATGAGGAAACCATTTCTCTTCTTAAAACTTCCACCAGAGGGCGTAGCAGTGAAAATTTTCGCAGTTTCTTCGAAACCTTTTTTCGCAATTAAACTTCAAATTGATTTTAGACCGACTCCATGGTATCTTGGGCAAATTTGCTTATACGTAGAATCCTCCTATACTATACGCGTACAGTAAAAAATAAATTGACCCGCCCTAATGCTCATATATACACACATAGTGGAACATATGTATGTATGTAAAATGTATGTACGCCCTCTGACCACTTGCATGGCCTGATACACAATTGTTTTAGTCGACTGTCGTTTAGAAATTTGAATTTTTAATATCGGTTTTCTTGCCATTTTTTGAATCCATTAAAGTTTATTTGCCGCTGTTGTGTTGTTGTGTAAGAGAGTGCAGTCAAATAACGAATATCAAATAACAATAACACACACACAACAAATAACACCATAATAAGTGGCCAATGGCAGTGGCAACAACAACAACAACACTATCAGTGTCAAAGTAATTTCATTTAAATAAACATGAAATGGCGCGCGAAAACAAATTCAACATTTTGTTGGAAATCAGCAAAAGCAAAGCTCCCCAACGCCTGGGAGCAGAGCGAGCATCAGCGCACAAATGCAGCGCACGTTGATGATTCGTTTTTATTGCTTTTGTTGTTAATGTGTGCGTGTGTGTGTGTGTGTGTGTGTGTGTTTGTGTGCGGAGTTAAAACCTAAAGTCTGGGCGCGATAAATAAAGCGTCGAGATGCCAATTTTAGTTTTTACCACTAGCGAGTTTTCTAAATTTAGATAGGGTTGGTGGTATTTGATGGATGGATTCGCGTAAAAATAATCGCATAACTTTTGCGCGTACTCAATCGTACCGAAGAGATTATGAAAGGGTGAGGGGGCATATGTATGTATGCATATACAATTAAAACTTGTATGAATGTATTTATGTATTTACATTAGTCTGTATGTATTTGTGTATGTTAGTTAGGGCTATAAGCGTTCTGCCGCAAGAATTGTTGTTGATAAAATAAAAACAATAACAGCAACAACGTTACTGCAGTATAAATTCTTGGTACTTAAATACATATGTATGTACATAAGTACACAAATTCGTATGTACCACATAGGTATGTACATAAGTATATGCATGTACATTAGGGTGGTCCAAATTATTTTTTGCTCCAGCCGCCCCACCACAGAATATCAAAAATAAGGAGAAACGCATCTTTTTTATTTTGAATCGGGTCGCCGAGGCTTTGAAGTTTTGCATGTAGTATTTTACATGTGGAAAATAAATTTTTTCGTAAAATTGCTATAAATTCGTTCAAAATAAATATTTTTTGATCGAATAAAACCATTTCCCTTAAGAAGTCTTTAATAAATTACACTGGGATGTTTATTTAACTCAAACATTTCACTAAGAGTATTTTAATAACCTATAATCCTATCCATAACCACATCACGGACGAACGGCTCAATGGATGTGTTTAATTCTTTTTTGCATTTTACTTGATGTTTTCTGTAGGTTTGTGGTAAATAATTTTGAAAAATAGGGTTGCCAGATATTTGAAAATGTGAGATTATTTAAATGTCAATAAAATATTTACGTTTCTTTATCAGAACTAAAAGCTGTTAATCTGTTAACTAAGATGAGGTTATAGTTTGAATGGTAGCGACAATATATCGCACTA
Organism: Rhagoletis zephyria; assembly: GCF_001687245.7. Lineage (NCBI taxonomy): Eukaryota > Metazoa > Arthropoda > Insecta > Diptera > Tephritidae > Rhagoletis > Rhagoletis zephyria. Next base: position 7,334 of record NW_016160228.1, on the reverse strand, counting down.
ATTTTAATTTTATAGATAGATGCCAGCCCAGTCAGAAATTTGTAGGGGTTAAATAAAGCTTTAATTTAACACCTTTTGTGTGAAACTCATATGTAAAACATGTAGCACGATTATAAAAAAACTTTTTGTAGATAAATGGCAACCCCATCCAAAAATGTATGTGAATTAAAGTATATATTTTCGAAAACCTTTGCCGCGAGTGCATAAACCTTCCATTTGATACCCATATTGTGGTATTAAGTAAGGCTAAATTTTTAATAACTGTTTTTGTATTTTTTTAGAAAGGTGGCAACCCCGTACAAAAATATTTTTAAATCTCTTCAAATGCTTTTAGTTTTGGCGGAGAAAATTAATTATTTTACTGAGTCTTTAAATATTTTTTAATTTCCCAACAACTGGCAACCCTATTTTTAAAAAATTTTTACCACATACCTACAGCAACAATCGAGCTGAATGCAAAAAGAAAATAAACACATCCATTGAGCTGTTCGGGCGTTATGTGGTTATGAAAACATAAAATAACTAATTTTTGTATATAACAGATAGGATTATCGGTTATTAAAACTCACTTAGTACAATTTTTCAGTTAAATAAGCATCTTAGTGTTATTTTCTGAAGAATTTTGAAGGGGAATAGTATTATTCGATCAAAAAATATTTATTTTTAACGATATTATTGCAATTCTACGAAAAAAATTATTTTCCCCTTCAAAAATGCATGGGAAACTTCAAAGCCCCCCCTGGGGCATATTAACCGATTTCCCAAAAAAAAAAAATACGTGCTTATTTCTAATATTCTTCAGTTATTCGGGCGGCGGCAGGAAAAAGCAAAAGGTTGATTTTCCTATTTATTTTTAGACCACCCTAATGTACATATATAACTATGTACCTGTGTTTATCGTGAACCAATTTGTTTGTTTGTTTTCATTTTGATTTTCTTGTAGCGATGAATAATACAAGAGGCGGTCTTGTTCATACGGGGCGACTGAGTGATTTGGTGAGTGAGCAACTAAAATTCCTGATAATATCTACGGGGTGAAATGGTAGTCTTAAAGATATACATACATATGTATGTGGCTAAAGGGATTTTTCTTAAACAAAAACAAAAAAAAAATAGATTTTCGGGAACGATGAAGTTTTTCAGCCCAATGTAAATTCGTTTGATTTTCAAGAATATACTGAATTTACATATAAATTCACACTATATACATATTTACCTCTTTTAATTACCTACTTATTCCTCTAGGCATAGCTTTTGGTAATCCCTTGAGAAGGCTGGACCATCTGACACTATTTGGAGGTGAATTAAACGGAGGGCCATTTTTCAAGCAACATACATAGCTACATATCGCCCACTTCAAGAAAGTCGCAGAAAGCCTGGAAAGTGTGAAGAGGAGGGTAGAAACAGAGGAAGAAGGAACAGAAATTCGACACCCAAGGCTTCTTGTATGAAAAACGCTCTTTGCTCATCACGAAGCTCTTCAAGCGACTGATATCTATTCTCTAAGGCTCATCGGGAGTGTGGAAGAAATGTGATCCGAGGTTCTCGAACCTTAGGTTCGCAAAGGCAGGACACCAAAGCAGCAGGTGTTGAGATGATTCCATCTCACCATCCTCCATGCAGCTGGTGAAGTAAGGGTCAGCGATGATATTCAGCCATATGGAGAAGCCTTGTGTATCTACTATTAAACTTGGCATTAAAGGCAAGGGCTCATTTAACTGCCGCTGTTGAGACCTTCAAAATACGATTCATACAGTACCGACTTCCCGTGCCCGCGAGTTTTCTCTCCGTGTTAGTATACATAACTTGATTCTAATTAACCACAAAGTAGGACATTCGGAGACATTTCAAAACTTAGATTTTCTGCCATCTTTAGACCACAGTATGCCAGAACTCTTTTAGCAGATTAGTCTAACGTCAAATGTTCTTTATGTCGTTTCTTTTCAAGCTTCGGCCATAGAGATTTTTACACTACACAGTCGTCTTGGTTGGTCGCAAGTTTTCCTTAAAAGACAATAAATCGGTAGTTGTTGGGAAATATCCGCCGCACTGATCAGGACAACGGACCGTCTTATCGGCTATTTTGTTACCCTCAATATTGCAATATTGGAACGCAGCGGAAAACTTTTATGGTCCTCGAACCTTGCCTTTTTCTGCTTTAGCCGGAACTAAATACACCAAACAGCACATACACAATACATCGCTGTCAAAGACTTCTGCAATACTTGAAAAGGTGGGAAAGAGACACAATCTGTTCAATGAAAGCAACGACCCTTCGTGAATAAGGACAATACGAGTTTCGCCCACCTGAATTCCCTTGAAGTCTCCAGTCATTGCTGGACGAAATATTGAACCAGTTTCTGCCAGTCTCTGACTGAATGGTCATATGCCTCATTAACAGGTATCCCCAAGTGATCTGACACCCAGAGTTAGACAAGTTTGTTGTATTTTCCAACATAATGTTGCATTTGCCGAACCAGCCTGGAAGTAGTTAGAGGGCTGGCCAACGCCTTGAGTGCAACTTGCTTGTCACTACAATCAGGGATCTCATACCTCACCAGGTAACATATAAACCGGTGATGGGGTGCTCCATCAAGCTGAATACTCTTGGTCTGACCAATCGAGTTTGGGTTCTTTAGATTCCGGGACATATTGATCTTAAAGGAAACGAGATTTCCGATAAAATAGCGAAGAAGAACACCTTTCATCGGCCCAGAGCCCTTCTGTGGCTTAGGAAAAGGGGCAATCTCTGCACTTTTCCGGTTAGAGGGAGAGGCACAAAGAAATCGCTACTGGGATAATCTTCCAGTTCTAGAGCAGTCCAAATGACTCTCAGGAACGTATAACCTAAAACGCTGGAGGGAATGTATGAGCTTATCAAAGAATAACTTAAGACTTGTTACAGGAATCTTGACCGGACACTGCAGGCTGAACTACAACCTGACTAAACTTGGAATTTTTCTCGCATAGATAGACAGATAGATGAGTAGGGTAAGCACTGCGACCGATAGGTATATTGTGGCCCGAGCTGATCACAACACTGAATCCAGACTCAGATACTCCAAGAGAAAAACTCCAAAGGAGAGGAGATAGCACCCCTCCCTGCGGGCAACCTTTTGTTGTTCGAANCTATTTGCGGATGGTTTAATGAACATTTCGTTTCTCAAGTGCCCGATCGACGCCCACATGAAATATATTGTCGAAAGCCCCCTATATATCAAGGAAGGCGCAAAGCACTGTTTTTCCACACTCCAGGGCACTCTGTATATCCGTGGCAGCGCATACAGAGCAGTGTCCGTGGATCTGCCCACTCTGTACGCATGCTGGTCTGGATGCAGAGGTACCTCTTTCAGAGTTTTAGACCTGATTTCATGGTCGATGAACTTCTCTATTGCCTTTAGCATAAGGGAGGTGAGACTTATCGGCCTGAATGATTTAGTTAGGGAGTAATCCCTCTTACCTATTTTCGGGATAAAGATAACCCGCGCCCTTCGCCACACCTTAGGAATGTGGACCAGCGCTAGACTGTCATGAGGGATGTCGACAAGGTGTGGAAGGAGGAGCTAATCACCCTGCTTTAACAGAACTGGACTGATGCCATCCACCCCGGGGACTTGGTACCGTTCAAAAGAATCCAACGCTGGGTTATCAGGCATTTAGCCAGTTTACAGTCTGATGGGAATGGCCTGACTACGTCGAACACCGCATCCCGGGTTGGCGGAATGGCATCAGCGAAGTGGGCGGATAGCAGGGCGAGTGCTCTTTCCTTTGCCTAAATAAATTCCGTCTGGTAGCCTAATGGCTAGCCTGGTTCCTGTGCTGTCCTTTGCCAAGGCTTTGTGCAATCTAGCAGCCGCAGAGGTACCTAGATGAGATGGTCTCACAGAAGGACTTGAAGCTGCTACGTTTGGCTTTTCTAATCGCCTTAGTGTATGTTGTTAGGCTGGCTGAATAATCGTCCCAGTTCCCCGTGCGCTTGGCTCGGTTGAAGAGTCTGCGCACCGCCTTCCTGAGTAATGAGAGCCCCCGCGACCACCAAGTAGGCTGAGACCTCCGCTTTGGCTTAGAAAAGGGACAGCTAGAGTTAAAGTCATCCAGTATAGTGTCATTCAGCTCATTTATTTTGTTTTACTTAACTAAAAGTGACGGGCCCTTGCCTAAAGTTTTCCCAATCCTCCTTAAGTTGCCCTAACTCAACATTCCGCCAGACCTCCATTCATCATAGATATTTGGATTCTTCGTCGCGCCTTCTTCTTTGTGTCGTATTGCAGATCAGAGAACAGATAAACTACTTAGGTAAAACAATTCGCAATAAAAATAAAAATAAATTCTTTAAAATGTCCAAACTTTGGGCCAATGTTTTTCAAGCTCCAGCTGAGTAAAACATAAAAAAGAGAACTAAATATTGACAAGTTCATAGATAATGCGACATTAGCGTTAAACTAAAACGGATGGAGATGATGTGAGTGAGCGAATGTGTGGGTGTGTGTGAGTGCGGGTTTTCTAATAAATATTTAAATAAATATATATATATATGTATATATAAAGATACTTACATGGAAGTCTTTAACTTCAAAAGCACTTGTCCGCTTCTCCTTTAGTTATTACTGTTGCTGTTGTTGTTGTTATTATGCTGTTTGTGTGCTGCTATTACGAATGTTGATACTCTATTTGTTGTGTTAATAGCAAATATACTATTTATTTAAATTCTGTTATCTCCTCTATTTCTTTTCCGTCTTTATTTTTTCCAAGCTGTGTTTTCACAAAGTGGCGCGCGCGCGCGCTCTCGTTTTCTAAAACTTTTGCGAAACGTAGCGCGAACAACGATTGAAAAAATAAAACGCGCAAAATACGTTTTAAATGAAAGAGAAATAATAAAACAAGTCTAAGCTAAAAACGATAGCAAAAATGTATTTATGTATTAAATATGTACTATAAGCATCAAATGTTAAGCGACAACACGACACGACGCTGCGGTGGAGCTAGTATAAGTGAGCTAGTACCTAGTAGCGTAGGGGGATGTGGGGGGTGTGTGTCTGCTGTAGGTGTACCTACATGCATACATATATGTACATATGTATTTGTAAGCGCTAATGTATTTCGATGCGGTATGTGGCGTTTTCACGCGGTACGCGGTATGAGCGCGCGCCAGTTGCGCGGTAAAGAGACGGGCGGCGGCTGATAAAACAGAATTTTTTTTTCCCCACTAAACTTCTGCTTGTGTTAGTGTAGCTAATAGAATTTATGCTGGTTCTACTCTACTGGCGTTATTCACAATTTTTGTATTTTTTTGGTGTTTATTTTTGTTTTGTATTTTTGCGAGTCACCGTAACGTGTTCACTTAGACACATTTGCTGTTGTTGTTGTTGTTGGTGGTTTACAAATATCTACATATGACTTTATTCGGGATTTTTTTTTTTCGCAACTATTTCACTTTTATTGAAGAACAACTTTTTATAATTTGTGGCATTTTGTTGTTAAAGTTAAATTTGTATACTCATTTATTTTCCATGTAATTTTCGATTACTTTAATGTGTACATATGNGTTTGGTGGTGATGATATCTGCGCTTTTGTGTCCAAACCTGATATTTATATTTAAACAAAATTAATTAATTTAAGATTTTCCTTTACATTTACTTTGGCATTGGTTGATTTTTGAAGAAGGCCCACACACTTGGTTTGTATGGAAACTAATATGTCTGTATGTTTGCAGTCTTGTTTGTATATTAACTTAATTTCAATTATTTTGCTAAACATACATACTAGGGTGGTCCTTAAAAATTTATCTTGTTCTACGCACAAAATAAAGACATAGACGAAAAATATTTGTTTTTATTTAAATTTTAAGAGGGCTTTAAAAAACGTGATTTTTTTTTAATAGAAAAAATTCGACAAAACTTTTGACTAGCGATAACTCTGCGAGTTTATGTTTTCATATAAATAGGTTTCAATAAAATTCCAAACTTATCAGATTTAAAGTCAAAAATTTTCTCGAGTTTTTTCAATTTTTTTAAAGAAAAATAAAATTTTTTCAAATCCTGGTAGCGACTGCTAAAAATTTGTTTAAATTTTGATATTTTCGTGGATGCCCTTATTTTGTACGTAGAACAAATTAAAGAGGTACCACATAAATATTTAAATGTCTATATATTTTGGACAACCCTCATACGTGCAGGCCGGTTTCTGAAATATCGCTTCAAATTTATCTGCCCTTTAAATACAAATTTGGTTCGCACAAAATGTGTTTAACAAATTTAAAAAGCTACTTGTCGGAAAATTTAGCTTCCACGAAGAACCGTCCGATAACGGACTGAGGCTGGTCGACTTCGCCGGGGACCGAAATGTGATATAAGGTTAGACTAAAATCAAGCATAAAAATATCCATTAAGCTACATCACCGTCTCCAGATCGAAAAACAAGATCGGCCATGTTGTGTTAGAAAGGAAGCCACGCTTCCAGTGTTTTAGACGTACGCACACTTCGTGGGTGAAACATCGAATCGGACCACTTTCTTGTTGCCTGCGACCTACATACAAGGAAAGCTACGCTCATTAAGTTCCGCCGCCCAAGAAGTGGTCGGATTTCAGCGAGCCCGAAAGAACAACTGGTAAGATGAGTGACAAGAAGCTGCAGAGAAAGAGGATGCCGCCTACAGGGCCACGCTGTGATCGGGCGCAACGCGAGCTCCGTTGCACGGCTATAGGGAACTGAAGAGGCAAGCGGTATGCATTTGCCTCAATAAGAAGAGAGGCCGAAATACGTGAGTGCTGCTGCTGGAGCTGACGGCTTACCAGCCGGGCTATTCTAGTACGACGGCGTGGAGCTGCTAAGGTGCATGCATCAACTCTTATGCAGAATATAGTGAGATGAATGTATGCCCGACGACTAGAATTTCAGAGTGCTCTGCCAATCTAATGTGAATTAAATATAACAAAATAAAAAAATTAAAAATATGAAATAAATCAAGTAAAAAAAAAATGTTTAAAAAATTATCAAAAGTTAAATAGAAAAAAGTAAATAAAATTTAACTAAGGTAAATTAATGATTTAGAAAACCAAAATATAAGGAAATGTAACAAAATAAATAAAAATAAAATTTATATGAAATAAAATAAAAAATAATAATAAAATTAATTAAATTAAATAAGCTGAAATAAAGTACAATAAAATTAAATAGAAAAATTAAATAAAATGAAATAAAATAAAATTTATATATCTAATATTAAAGTTTGTTTTAACTGTTTTATTTTATTTTATTTTATTTTATTTTATTTTATTTTATTTTATTTTATTTTATTTTATTTTATTTTATTTTATTTTATTTTATTTTATTT
>NW_016160227.1:65880-68094 GCF_001687245.7 Rhagoletis zephyria | reverse complement strand
TTATTTAGTGGCGCAGGTTCGATTTACGACCCTTTAAAAACTTTTTATTAAATATAATATAATAAATTCAAATACTAAAAAAACATTATTGAGTTTAGTCTCTCTAGTTGTGCAAACTCTGCACCGCACTATCAAGCAGCTCTTTCCTACTTTCTAAAGCAGATATACGTTCAGCAGATTCTGTTAGTTTGATGGAGAGCACAGAAATCTCCGTATCAATTTTATTGCAAAGAGCACGCTCCGCTTCCGCAATTTTGTTAGAGAGACCTTCAAACAAAGATTGGAGTGTATCGGATTGACGTTGTACCTTTTNTTAAAATTGCCCCTAGCCCTTGTTTTAGCCCTTTGGAGAATTTACTTATACTTGGCATGAAAAAGTTGTATATGTTTAATTTGATCTGATTTTTTTTTTCATTTATGTAAGAGATGAATTTTTAAACTAAGAAAGACTGATATATATTCATATATGTATTGTATGTTCCTTACCTTTTTATACATACAAACTGTAATTTGTTAAAAGGCCCATCAACTCGATTGAATGTGTATGTTCTTGTGATGTGATTGTACCAGCTGCTGGTGTCGTGAGTGGTGAGCTCAATTTTCTAAGTAAAACGTATTTTGGCGGAAATTCTTGCACTATATATGTCAAAGCCGTGTTTGTGGAAGATTAAGTTCACGATATTGCAGTTGTGAATTAAGAAAAAAAACAATGTTTAAGAAAATGGTAGACAAAATATGAAATTTCGGCTCTAATCATTTCGATCTTTCCTCGACCTCATTTTTAAAGAAATAAATATTGAACCAGCATGCTGGTAAGTTATAAGCTGCAGCCAGCAAGCCGGTGTGCTATGTTTCCCCTTTTACACAAAAATGTTTTTGGTTGAATAAAATGTTTGCTTTTTTCCAGAGTTCATTGTTTTTCTATACCAATACTTCTTGAGAATGTTTCCGTGTATACTTATGTATATATGTATGTATATGTAAGTAAAAAATTTTAGCTACCATTTTTAGCCACAACGACTTTTTTAGCCCTTTTTCAGCCCTTTTATTAAAGGAATTGGCGACCACTAAAAAGGTTCGCGGCAACACTGGTTACGATAGATGGTAGAGTTGCACTCTCATCCAGTTTCGCTGCTTTCGAAATTGGAGAATATTTGCTCAAGCGTCGTTTAGCAGCAGCAGGAGGGGAAGACATACCTTCAAGTTCGGCAACAACAAAAGCAGCACAAGCCGTTTTTTAAGCGTTTACACCTCAGCTTGAATCGAATCAAATGACAAACGGCAACAGGTATATCACCAAATTTAGTTTCACCAGAAAACACAATACACAAATATATCATGCGCGGAAAACCACGAAGAAAATAAGAAAACGCTGATCAAAATAAAAACACGTCTGCACTGTATAAATTTTGGCAATTTTGGGTAAAACTAGCTTCCTTAAATTTAAATATCAAAGTTTCAAACCTTTCTGAAATTTACCGTTATAAAAAAGTGGGCGTAATTTTAGTCAGATTTCAAAACTTTCAACGATTTGCCTTTATGTGGCAACCACAATAATTATACCGAGTTTGGTACACATTGATAGAGCGGTTACCGAGATACACATATGTGGTTTTAAGTGGGCGGGGTCACGCCCATTTTCCAACCTTTTATTATAACCCTATTTTTGCTAACGAGTTATTGCAAAAATCAATTTTGAATAAATTAGCTTCAGTATTTACTGATTTGTAGAAGCTTTCGTATTTCTCTAAATTACCGTTATATGGGATGTGGGCGTGGTTATTATCCGATTTTCTAAATTTTAGGCCGTTTGGTATGTTTTGTGAAGACCAACAACTGTGCCAAGTTTAGGAGAAATTGGCTACCTCCCATACAACGGTAATTTTCAGAAATACGAAAACTGCGATATTTTAGTAACTACTGAAAATTATTCACTCAAAATTGATGTCTACAATAATTTTTAGACGAAAAATAAGGATATTATAAATTTTTGGAAAATGGGTGTAGCCACGCCCACTTATATATTATATATTGTTTGTATATTTTGGTAACCGCTGCACCAATTTCTTCCAAACTTGGTACAGCATACCAAATGGCCGAATCTTTTTAAAATCGGACAATTTCCACACCCACATCCCATATAACGGTAATTTGGAAAAATATGAAATCTTCGATAAATCAGTAAATATTAAAGCTAATTTATTCAAAATTTAT
>NW_016160227.1:31760-65406 GCF_001687245.7 Rhagoletis zephyria | reverse complement strand
TTGCAGTTGTCAGGCGATGTGCACTGTGTCTTCCGATGTGTTCTAGCTAGACAATTCGAGCAGTATTTGAATTTACGTACGCAACGGATGCGATCTTCTACAGTCAGCTCCAAGAAAAACTTGCAAAATCTGAGTGCGTGATACCGGTGGCAAACTAAGCACAGATGTACGGTTGGATCACGACGCTGTGGTGCAAGGCCTTTGTTGCATGGTGCATGGTATGGATGTCCAGCTGGTGCACGCCGAGGAAGTGGAATCGGAGTTAACTTTCGAGGTCGTTGTCTATTGTTATTCTTGCATGAAGGTACGCGCTGATGCTCAATTGATTCGCGTGCGGTGTTCTTGGTGCCTGGGACCAAGCGCAGATGCAGAACTGGTTTACGTATACAGGGTGGCGTCGTGCTGCAGCGGCATACCATTTTGCTTCTGTAAAATAGACTTGCTTTAGTATTGGGTTTTTGAAAACTTATGGCTAGGAGAGAACAAAGTTCAGATATTGAAAGTTGCTGACAGGGTGGTGTCTTAGGGACATCTGACTGAATGGGTAGAGGACATAATTTTACGATTGGTCTGGTGAACAGGCCGTGTTGCGTTTGAACGTCTGCAACACGCACTTTATCGTCCGGGTCAAGGTAGACCTTTCAATTCTTCCTAGACGCCATTCGTAGGGTGGTGTTAATTCGTTTTTAATGACGACAAAATCATTAACGGTAAGGTCTTTTTGTGAATATTTCCACTTGTATCGTTTGTGTAGTTCTTTCAGGTACTCTTCGATCCACCGCACACTAAAGTGCTGGTGGAGCAATTTCAATTTTTCCCAGCGGTTCTGAAGGGAGGTGTTTTCGGCTTCCGGTTCTGAGATAGCGAGAAGTGGTGCACCTCGTAAAAAATGGCCGGGGGTCAGCGCCACTAGGTCTTGTGGATTATCTGACATAGGTGATAAAGGCCGAGAGTTAAGTACGGCTTCGATGCGGGCGAGTAGGGTGAAGTGCATATTGCCAGCTATTCTTTTCAGATGTAACTTTACACTTTTCACCGCAGCTTCCCATAAGCTGCCCATATGAGGTGCGTTTGGAGGAATAAAGTGCCATTCAAACCCGTGCATGGAATACTTCGAACGACTGTCGTTCGGCGCTTCCTTTAGAAATTGTTTGAAATCCTTTTGAAAGGCTCGACTTGCTCCTACGAAGTTCTTTCCGTTGTCTGAAAAGATGAGTTGAGGTAGGCCCCGTCGACCGACAAAACGCGCGAAAGCCGCCTGGAATGCATTGGTTGAAAGATCGGAGCAGGGCTCCAAATGCATTGTTTTTGTAGAAAAGCAGACGAATACGCAGATGTAACCCTTGATATAAGGTGCCTTACGAGTGTTCGCTGATTTGATGTCGAAAGGACCTGGAGAATCGATTCCTGTTCGAGTAAATGGCAAAGAACAAGTAGATCTCTCTAGCGGTAATGCTGCCATGATTTGTGTTCGCATTTTTTGTTTAGAAACTGTAGATTTTGCAACTGAAAATGATTTGTTTGACTTTGGACTTAAGTCTCGGGATGAAGAATTCCTGTTTTGCCCTTCGGATCATGAGTTGATGTTCTGCATGCAATAGCAAAGTGTGTACAAACTGGAGAAATAAGTAGCAAAATCTTGATGACTCAGGTAGAACAATTGGGTACCTTTCGTTGTACGAAAGCGGAGCGTTTGCCAAGCGTCCGTTGACTCTAAGAATGCCCTGTTTATCCAGCGACGGATTCAAGGGAAGGAGCGAACTCCGTTTAGCGATTGGTTGGCAGTTCGCCAGTTTTAAATATTCGTCTGGATAATGACGTTTTTGAGCGAGTACGATTAGTCGCGTTTTTACAAATTGTATTTCGTTTTGAGAAAGTGCTACGGTTCCGTACGAAGGTTCTGGTGTGGACTGTATTAGGTGTGATTGGATTCGATTAAAGAAACGAAATATGTATGCGATTACTCGAACGGCCCTTGACCATGAGGAAAAGCGACTAAGGATGTCAGATTGATCTTCTAGTGTGTGAAGCGTTGCAATTTTCCGAATCTCGGGAGGAATGACTTTTTGATATAGTGATTTTGGCCAGTGCTTTTGTTCTTTCAACAGCCATTCGGGCCCCTGCCACCAGAGTGTGTTGTTGATGAACTCTTGTGGCTTGCAGCCACGTGTTCCCAAGTCCGCAGGGTTTTGATTCGATGAAATGTGCTTCCATTTGATGTTTCCCACATTTTGGATTATTTGTGCTGTTCGATTGGCGACATAAACTTTCCACGCACACGGTGGGTTTTCCAGCCACCAGAGCACTATTGAGGAGTCACACCAAAGAAATAGCTCATATTTTCCCAGAGGAAGTTGTGAAAGAACGGTTTTTATTGCTTTCGATAATAGAACTGCTCCACATAACTCCAAGCGCGGAAGGCTTATAGTTTGTAACGGAGCTACTTTCGATTTGGAGCAAAGTAACTGAGAGGTTACATGATTCTCGTGTGACTGAGTCCGAATATAAATCGCTGCGCAATAAGCTTTCTCGGAAACGTCGCCAAATCCATGGATTTGGACTTTTCGATCGGGAGCGAATTCTGTCCATCTGGGTATTTGGATTTGTTCAATGGCTGGTAAATCTGCCAGGAATTGATTCCATTTGTGTAACGAGAGTGGTTTAACGCATTCGTCCCATTCTATGCCTTCCAGCCATAATTGTTGTAATAGCATTTTTGATTGGATTATGATGGGCGATAGCCACCCTGCCGGGTTAAAAAGTTTCGACACCGACGAAAGAATTTTACGTTTTGTTGCATTTGCTGATGGTGGTATGGGCTGAATAGAATATGAGAACGAATCGTTTAAGGCATTCCAGCGTATGCCTAGCGTTTTCGTAGATCTTCTGAAGGAATATTGTTTAGAAGTTCCGGGTGATTGGCTGTGACCTTTTTCAGTGGAAATCCAGCCGATAATAAACACTGAATAAGTTGAGCTTGTGCCTCTAAGGAGGATTGAATATCGTGGCCTACTGATAATATGTCATCGACAGAGACGTATATTCGGTAAGGATGCGTTGGGCTAATGGATACGTGCGCTGCGAATCCGTTGCCAACTGATGTAAGGTGCGGATGGCCAAATATAGGGCACAATTTATGCCGAACGTGACGGTTTTGAGCGCAAAGTCTCGAAGTTTGCTATCATTATTCCTACGGAATAGAATGCGTTGAAATGGTTGATCTTGCTCATGTACTAGGATCTGCCGGTACATTTTTTGGATGTCTCCATTGAATACGTATTTATAGAGACGCCAATTTAGTATTACAACCATCAAATCGGTTTGTAAGCTTGGGCCTGTATGGAGGACATCGTTCAGAGAAAGTCCCGTCTTTGGTTGTTTTGCTTTCGTCACGGATGACCGAGTGATGAGGTAAATAAAATGACAAGTAGGTTCCGTTGTCATGGATTTCTTCAGATGAAGTGGGTTTTATATGCCTAAGAGTTAGATATTCTTCAAGTACTTGCGTGTACTCATCTTTTAGGCCGGGATTTTTGTTAAGGGTATGTTCCATACGAAGTGCTTGGCTCATGGCTTTTGAGCGCGAACGACCCAGCTTGAGCTGCGATGGAGATGTTCTTTTGAACGGAAGACGCACAACGTAGCGCCCGTCTTCTTGCCGGTATGTGGTGTTGAGATAAAGGTTCTCACAAAAAACGTCATCTTCAGATGGCGGATGGTGCTCGGGCAACTCTTCGATTTCCCAAAATTTTTTGAGTTGGGAATTTAAGTCTTCACTATCCTCAACGACATGAGTGTGATACGATGAAATGACTTCTCGTTTGGTGGGTCCACTTAGATACCACCCGAATATGGAATTTTGCGGTAAAGGATGTCCGAAGACATTGTGCTTGACACCGTCTTGAAGAATTTGTGGCATTAGATCGCTGCCAAGAACGATATCAATTTGCGAGGGTTTAAAGAAATGTGGATCGGCAAGATCTATGTCGATTGTTTCGGAGATATTGGGCCTTCTCATGTGGAAGGTTGGAAAAAACCTGGTTAATTTTCGAAGAACGATTGCCTTGGCTCCTATGCTGGTATTCTTTCTTTTTGAAAAACTATAAGATGGCAGGCGCGGTTGCTGTTTTTCACCATGGAACCCCCCATTCCTGTTATGGAGAAGTTTTCTTTGGTGGTCGGAAGTTGCAACCTTTTTTGTGCTTTCTCCGATATGAAAGTTTTTTGCGACCCCTGGTCGATGAGCGCTTTGAGTGAATATAACTCGCCTAAGGGCTTTACATGTATTATTTCCGTAGGTAATAACGTGGTTTCATTATTGCTAGCGAAGTTGGTTTGTATCACATCCGGAGAGCCCCCGGTTGTAGGGCTGCTGTTCTGCGATAGTTCGAAAATTTGATGTTTCGACTGGGTTGAATTTGATTGGTTTGATTGCGTATGCAATAACGAAGTTGAGTGGTTGGCTTCTTTTGCTAGCGGTGGTCGAGCATTAGGCTTCCGGGTTGAATTGGACTCAGGGTGTAGTAAGCTGTGATGCGATTTTCTGCAATGGAAGCATTTATGGGTGCTTTTGCTGTCCTTTAATAAATGATTATATGCCAGGCAATTGGCACAATAGTTGTTTTTCTCAACAAACTTTTTCCGCTCGTGAATGCTGAGTTGTCGGAATTTTTGACAATTTCTTAATAAATGAGGATGATTGCACAGTTTGCATTTGAAAGCTAGATTTTCTTTTGAATGATAGGTTTGGACTTTATTGAGTCGTGCGGGAAATGAATGTCTACTCTTGGTAGATCGAATGCTGCTTAATTTTTCTACCACCTCGTAACGTTTGGTTAAAAACTCATCCATATGTGACCACAAGGGTAGTTCTTTTCGCGAGTTAAGAGATTGCTCCCAGAGGGCAAGCGTCTCATCTGAGAGTTTGGTAGAACATAGGAAGATGAGGATTGGATCCCAAATAGCAACTGAAACGCCTTGGGAGGTCAGAGAGGAAAGGGAATCAGTTATCGTTGTCTGGACCCTTTGAATGGCCTCACTATTTTCTGCATTTGCAGCTGATATGTTGAATAAGGTTGAAAACTGATTGTCGACTAACATTCGTTTGTTATCGTAGCGTGCCCGCAGTGCTTCCCACGCTTGTGCAAAATTTTCGTCACATAACTTGTAGCGTTTGACGATACCACCTGCCTTTCCTCGCGTTTTATTACGGAGATGATAAAGTTTCTGGGCAGGGGTAAGTTTCGGATGGTTCAGATATACGGCCGTGAACATGTCACGAAACGAAGGCCAGTCTTCGTAACTGCCGCAGAAAACCTCCGTATCACATGGAGGAACTTTGATGCAAGCCATTGAAGTGCCTGAATGGGACTGGATGGATTGATTGAAACTCAGATTTTTGGATGGAGTTCCTTGAACGAGTGTGAGTTGATCTAAAATTTGTGCTTTGTACATGTAAAAGGTATCTGCACAAAGCTGAAATTTATCGTGCGCGTTGGATTTGAATTCTTCAGAAACTTGCGAGTTTTCTTCTATGCAAAAATTTGCATAAGAGGCACGTAAACTTTCCCAGCGGGTATTCAGCTCCTGCAATTTGACTTCGAGTATTGAGTCGGTATGGTCCTCAACATCCTCTTGTTCGAAGTTTGAACAGAATTGAATAACACTGTTCGATTCAAAGATAAACTTTGCAGATAATGTCTGATCCAGCGACATGGTGGAGGCTAAACAGTTTTTAATTAAGATTGGAACCGCGACAAAGCTACGGAGTAGCGCTATGCATGACGTAAGCGATACGACGTGCACGCGGTTTTTGGTTAAAAAATAGAACGGGTGCTATTTCAAATATTAACCCTTCGGCGGAGTTTCTTTATGCGTTACGTAAGCGAGACGACGTAAAACGAGATTGTAATAAAGAAGAGACGACGGAGTTATTTGAAACTTGAGCTTTTCTCCGCGTTACGTAAACGGCACGACGTGAACGCGATTTTTGAGAAAAGACTTTGGTGAATGCGATTTCACAAACTGAAATTTGCATAAATGGTTTTATGCGTTACGTACGCGGAGCGATATAGACGCGGTAAAGATGATGAAGATACGGATTGTTGGATATTGAATTTTTGTGTGAGCTTTCCTAGGCGTTTCGTAAGCGAGACGACGTAAACGCGCTTCGAGGTAAAGGACAACACACTGTTTGATTGCTGACTAAATATGTTTGGTATTAAGGTGCTTACGTAGTATGCCGTGCCGTTAACTTGCGTAGAAATTAAAAATAGCACCGTGAAGTGCTGGTGTTAAAATACTAAGTTAACGTTGGGTTCAGGTAGATACGAAATATACGTATCGATTTTGATAGGTTTATGTTTGAATTATACAAATTTCTGATAATAACGTGAAACCATGATGGTTTGCTGTGTACTGCTTTGCGTAGCCCAATGTATGTATCAGGTTTCCTTTCTATTACATATGACGGTGTTCTCGTGCATGCGTACGCCAATATCTAAATCAATTGCGCAAAATCCTGCGCGAGCATATAATAATGTTGACTGGGTTATGCGTATGTATATTGCAAAGACATTGTAACTAGTTAACTTTGGTCAATGACGAATAATTGGAATTGAATGCCTGCCTTTGCAAAGTCAAAATATGTGCTGACATTCTTGTCGACGGCGACGCAGGCAGAGCAATCGTTTGTCTATACAACTCAGGAAGCATTTTTCACTGACATATACATGTATACATATGTACATATGTATGCACTTGGCATGTAATAAATTGCAAAAGTGGCCTGCTTTCAGTAGCAGCGTAATAAGACAAAGATTTTATAAACGTTTAGGGGATGAATATACATACATATACGCTTAGCATGAGGAGGAATAAAACGAACGATTCAAACTTTGTTTGCGTCGACGCGGGCAGCACAAAGAACCAGCGAGCAAATAAATTTATGTATACGAAATTTAAATGTCCCGTAGCGGAGTGCTGTTTGCATTCCAATATCGAGTCCGTACATATGTATGTACTTATGTATGTGTCGTTCAGCTTATAATGGCTAGCGTAGATGTGTACGTATGTATATTTTGCAAAGAATATTCTAGTGACNGTACATATGTATGTATCGTTCAGCTTATAATGGCTAGCGTAGATGTGTACGTATGTATATTTTGCAAAGAATATTCTAGTGACAATTGTTCAGCACTTACGTATGATTATTGCTACAATCCCGTGATTTCCAATGTAGTTTTTTGCCGTTTTCCGTCTATCGGGCGTCCCTGGAAAGAGCTGGTTGCTTTGCCTTTTTTGGGGGTTTTTGCTGGTGCTTGTCCCTCGACGATCGATTCTTAAATTTCACTGGGGAGAGGGCAATATTTTTGCTCGTAATTTTCTTTGCTGAAATGCACTATATATACATACATACACTGGTGCCGATTGCTTGCTGGGTTGTATGGCTGCGCCTGTGGAAATCGCAATTCCACTTCGCAATCAGGTTCGCTTTAAAATACCAAGCGAAGCCCTTTCGTAACTAGATGGCACTATTTTCACACCGTTTTTGTGATGGAATAATCGCTCGGTTTAGCGTAATTTTAATTAATTGGCAAACTTTTGAACGCACAAACGAAATCGCTGGCAACTTGCTGCTATGTATTGCCAAAGTGACGACTTTGTGAAAAAATACTAGCGAGTAGCTATGCTCGTTTTTCTTGATTTTATGGTTGCCAGCTCAAATTTGGCTCGCAAGGACCATGTTGGAGGGCTTACGGAGGTAAACGCCTATGTACGATATTGAGAAGGGAAATTGCTGAGGCCTGGAATAAGTGGCCTCTGCTTCTCAAATCTGTTAGAGGTACGTGTAGGTACGGATCTACACGTGTAAGGGTAATCGATGTGAAGCACTCAAGTATTTGTATAATAATGCAAATGCGCATGTATGTGTAATAGTACAAGAATGAGAATTCAATATAAATATGACACAAAGATGTTCCAAACAGTAATTGAAATGTAGATGTATAATTCAAATTGATACTTAGCAAAGTAAATGATGTATGTGGTAAATACTCCACGTTGATGAAGTTGATAAATTCCTTCGGTTGATGTAGTTGGTTAAAATTATACTTTTCTCGATGATGGTCCAATCCGTATGGTCGAAAAAGGAGAAGAACAGAAGAAGAAGGGAGAACCAATAAGTTGCCCCTATTTATAGAAGTCGCATGGCCACATCGAACTGCCGTAAGTTCGAAAAAGAGAGTGGTCGCGTTCTCTTTAGCAGAGGTGTATTTTAAGTGCGTAAGTCGCTTAAACAAACTGCATCTACAAACAAGGCTATACTTAGTAAATTTTTTATGTAAAATACTTCCAGATAGTTGCTTCTCCATGTTCAAATGCAATGTAGTTAAAATATATTAAGGAACCATCATAAAATTATGACTATTTTGGGATTCTTAACTTTTTGATATTTTCTTCCCCAACTTTGACTATCTCTGGTGAAAAAAAATGTACTGAGCTATAACTTTACATTACACAAAAAAATTGCTAATTTAATAAATATTTCAGAAATGTGCCACTCTTACTATTTATAGTATAATAAAAACAGTTATAGCCGATTTTATGGGTAAAGGACTGAGACACGCTAGAATGTGAAGGTTAGTAGGTTAATGAACTGTCTTCGTAGATTTCCGGGAGTATTGGTTTCCTCGAAGCCTTTTCGCTTGGATCCAAATAAAGATCACCACGACTTCACATCCTAGAAGGCAGTTCTCCGAGTTGGTTTAGGGGTTAAGGAGCGAGGCACTCTACTTAGATTTACCAGCTAGACTTCAGCGTGTACGGGAGGGTACTTGCTCCTACTCTGACATTTCCTCGGAACCATAAAAAAAAAATTTAAGCAGAGGTTTACGGGTCACTAATCAGAACCAATGAAAAAAAATTTGAGACCGTAGAGGGTTAATCATCAGAAAAAGAAAGTTAACATTATTAAATTTCCAGAACCTATTGAAAACTAAACTGAATAACCATCACGTCACCAAGGAAACTAAACGTCGTCATGCTCATCGCCATGTTTGGGATTCTTCCGGTAGTCGTGTAGGAAGGCTTAAGGTGTTGTTGCACTTCCGTCTCTACCCACCCAACCTGCTAAAAGGAAAAAAAATAATTGGTTCTTTTAGCCCAATCATACCCCTCAATGCCTCAGCAGCAAATATTGAATGAATCTACTCCATCATTTCTGTTACAGGTTTATGTTAAATGACAGTTCTATGATAACATTATTCGGTATAACAAAATTCAATTTTCATGTGTCTTACATTTCTAACCTTCATACATCAAAATTTGCAACATGCACCTACCCCTACTTGACTAGCATCGCATTGAAGTATAAAGGGTTTCCTATAATTCGGATGTATTAACACCGGAGCAGAAGTCAATTTATTTTTCAACTCCTCAAAGGCACGCTGCGCATCAGGGTTCCATGCAAAGCGTTTTTTCTTAGAAAGCAATTCAGTCAAATGGAATGTAGTTGAAGCATATTCGTCGATAAATCGGCGGTACCATCCGGTCATACCCAGAAATCTCCGAAGTTGACGAACGGTTTTCGGAACCGGATAGGCTTCAATCGCAGCAATTTTCTTTTGATCCACCTGGAGAGTTCCGTTCCCCACAATGAAACCTAAATAGTTGACTTTGCTTAAACAAAATCTACTCTTCTGAGTATTGATTGTCAAGCCAGCCCTTCGCAATAATGCGGAGACTTCGGACAAGTGGAGCAAATGTTCATTAAAAGACGAGGATACTACTAATAAATCATGCAAGTATACAAAGATATGAGTTTTCAAATTGTATGGCACCACTTTGTCCATCAGTCTACACATTGTTTGTGGCGCATTGCACAATCCAAAAGGCATTCTTCTGAATTGATACAACGGCCTGTTAGGGACGGTAAAGGCAGTCTTCTCCCGTGATTGCCTTACAAGACCAATCTGCCAGAACGCATCTTTCAAATCAATCTTCGAAATATAATGAACGGGAGGAAGCCTACTTAGCAATCCCTCAATATTTGGGATGGGATATGCATCCTTTAACGTCACCTCGTTTAATTTCCGCGAATCTAAACAGAAACGGACCTTCCCAGGTTTTACAAGTAAAACCACTGGCGATGACCACGCCGAGCTAGGGGCTTCTTCTTTCACGCCTAAATCTATCATTCTATCTATCTCCTTACATAGTAACTTTTCGACGGCCGGAGATATGGGGTAATATTTCTGCTTGATCGGCTTGGCATTACCCGTATCGATTATATGTTCTATCACCTTGGTCAATCTAAGCCCATCTCGCTCGAAATTTGGAAACGATTCGATTACACCATTTAATTGTTTCTGTTGGTGAGTATTCAGGGACATGACTCCTTTTGCATCGAGCTCAATAGCATCTACCTGGTCGTGATCTGCATCAATGTTGACCCTAATACCAAACTCATTCCAGAAGTCCATTCCACAAATGACTTGTTGAGAAATCGACGGAACTACCAGAAATTCCATATTTTTAATTTGGCCATTATAGTTAACGCATATTTCAACAACGCCTGCTATTTGTTGTCGCTGGCCATCAGCTGTCTTAACGTAACCGTTAACTTTCGTAAGAGGCGAATTTGGTGCACGCATTGACTTGGCCAGTTGGCCCCCAAGTACACTTTTATTCGAGCCACTATCTAACAATGCTAACACTTGTTCCCCATTAATATCTAATTGTATATATGGCCTAACGTCTGATTTCTTATACATTATCGCAGAAATTACGAAATTACGCAACCGCTTTCTCTTGGCCCAAAAGTCCGTCATACGTCGCGTCGACCGAGAGATAGGGTTCGGTAAATCAGCGAAAATTTCAGCACGCCGCTGTTTGTACTCCATAAGTCGAACATGAAACGGTTTTATGGGTCACATCTCTTCGCATGCCCGGAAAACCCGACAACCCTAACGGCCTTGTCCCTGTGGACCAGAGCTGTGTAATGATTGAATCAATTGAGTGTGCATTCTCATTTTTTTCGTTTCAAAAATGTGCTTGTTTGATTTAAAAAATTTAACAACCACTCTTGAGATTGGTTACAAATTGTAAACACAAAATATGTAGTGTGTTATGGAATGGTTGACACCCATTCACATAGAGAATGTGAATGCAAAAAAAAAACTCAATCATGTATGATTGGACGTTTATGGGAATGCAATCTGTCATTATCATTCAGTACTAATACTATTTGTTGTATCAGGGTTGAAATTTTTGTACTCAAAATGTGAAACCAGAAGATTGCCATCTCCCTTAAAATAAGTAAACAAATAAATATTTGGTGCTAAAATATTTTTCTAAGTGTTTGGCCGAACTTCTGCTCAAACTTGAGGCATGAGTTCTGATTTTATAAGAAGAGTTTTCAAGGCAGAAATATACTCGAAGGTTTGCCATTGCGTGCCGAAGGACGACTGCTATTTTGGGTTATGATCTGACCAGGTATTTAACCATGGTCCTATGGAGTGGAAGTACGCACATGTAATCACTCTGCTACGGCGGCCGCCGTAAGTACATGCTATACATATCGTCGTTTAAAGTACAAAACCGCGTATCAAGAAAATGCAAAACCGCGTAATTGCATAAATTATTTTCTAGAGAGTAAAGTCACCCATATTTCAAAATGGTTATCTTTTTTATAAAGCAAACGTATTTCTGGCTAGTATATTTCAGGACGAATGGATAAGAATTGAGCCAAGAGCTTTTGTGAGCAAATCCAATTTTTGGCAGCCAATGTCAGTCACACGGTTTTGCAGAATGACGATACGCGGTTTTGTACTTTAAACGACGATATATATGTACACATATTAGATTATTTATTCTCAAAATGCATGAAAACTATAGTATGCTTGCAAACAATTAATAACATTTTGTGATAAACAGTTTTACAAATGTATTTGCACTTCAAATTTGTATTTTAATAAAGTATTAATTAAATAAATTATTATTGTAAATTATTATTTTAATAAATAGATATAAAGATATTTATACTTGGCAACTCTTGGACTTTTCTTCATTTGTAACAAATGACAGATGTAAACAAAATAAAAAAATAATTGTATTTTTACAAATTTAAAGCAAACGGGCGTTCTTTACAAAAAAATGTAGTTAGGGATCGAATTGCGCATATTTTTTTTACAATATCAAGTGCCCACAAGAAGTGTTAAACCACTAAATAGCTTAAAAAACGCTTTCAAAAATTCGAAACGAGAGTGAAGTGCAGTGTTCAATTGTGATCGAAATTGCAGGCAAAATTTGTGCGTGTGTAATTAATGTTTTACTTATTTGAAGAAATGTTGCCCGTTGTTATTAAAAATAAGGAAACCAAGACCCCCGCTTTCCACTGGTAGTTACATAATACTTGAATAGCTCCTTAATTAACATGTGTTTGTTTTGAGCACGCACGGCCAGTTAAACAGGCATGTCTGAATCGATTTCCTTCATCATTCTTAGCAATTTGATGTGCATTTTTATTGTTATGTGTTGCAAACAGACATTTTCGGAACTAAATAGGTTCTAAAATCTCTGTACACAAGCGCACTTATTTTTAACAGTTTCCAGTTTATGTAATATTAATCAAAACAGCTTTTATTTATTTTATGTATTATGTGATTTCTGGAAGCGTCGAATACAAAAAAGGGCTGTGACTGGGTTTATGTAATTTGAAATTCTATTGATGATTACTAATAATAATAGAAAGGCGCTTACATATCGACACAACTAAAAATTTCATATATCTCAGTAGAGCCAATTAAAGATTTTTTGTTTCGTAATTTAGCAATAATATGTCTTGGAACGTAATTATTCCGGATTATATGCAGTCATACTGTAAGCTTTCAAATTATGTATTTTTCTAAACCTGAAATTTTGAATTGTGCCGTTATTGCAGAGGACCATCGACATATATTAGTGTTTGGCCGAGCTACTCCTCCGATTGTGGCATGCGCCTTGATGTTGTCGCACAAAGGGGAGGGACCTACAGTTTTACGCCGACTCCTGCCGGGGGCCGACCACTATTACAAAAAACATTTTCTTTTTTTTTTGGCCGGAACTGGGCTCGGACGCTCACCCTGCGGAATGGTAGTGCGCACTTCTAACCACTACACCACAGCGATCGCTTAATTAATTTTAATCATTAATCGCGATTAACCATTTATTCGTTAATTTTTAGTCATTCATAGACTAACATTTTGTCGACAATACTCGCATAAGATAGTCCCAAATTTTCACAAAAGAGAAAAGTGATTTTCTTCAAAACTTTTGAATGACGTCTTGACTGAACTTACTAATTCGGAATTTCTACTATTACTTATAGAGTAGGCTATTCATAAAGTCTGGGTAATGAAATACAAATTTTTCTATTATAAGTTCCATAAAAATAAGGAGACTTTTATTGTTTAATTTATTTTTTGCACATAAACTTGTATCTTGAACTTCTTTTTCCAAAAAGTGAGGATGTCAAAATTTCAATAGATATCGGATGTACGGTAATTTTCCAAAGAGATCTCCTAATAGATAAGTTCATGAAAACTATTCCAAACGAAAACTTAAAATTGTTAAAAAAAAATAATAACTAAATTTAACTAATTTATATTAGAGGTTTGAAGTTTATCCCACTGTAAGTATGAAATCTTCAGCTATGTGTTTCCATTGTCACTTTTTCGTAGCCATATCAACAGCCTGACAATTAAGAAGATTGTGACGTTTCATGCTACCATACGCAATATCTTAAATCCTTCAAATTTTATTATTAACCTTTTGTTTGTTAAAAACATTTTCTTCTTAGATTCGAAACTTGATCAAGCAAAATTGCCTTTGTTTTTGACTAAGAGATGCTCAATAAGCTCAGAATTGTAGTTCTCATTTGCATACATAACAATAAATTATTAATTTTTGTTTCACACCAACTCCAATATTGAATAGTAAAATATATTTTAATCTTACCCAAATAAACAACGATTTAGTTCAATGGTCAATCACATATAGAGTATAGGGTGGTAATGTGTTAAAGTTTTAAAGTTTTTAAACGTAAAATTACGGCTAATACCTTTTTAAGCGTTTTGTAATTTAACCAAAACTCATTAGCATCCACTCAAGCAAGGAATTATTTACTTTTCAACATGCATTAGCAGAGTGCACTTCTCTTTTGTTTACAATTTGGTTGTCAAACACACTACATCGGATCTTTTGACACATTTACCAGAATTTACCACCAGGTAGCTTCTGACAAAGAGATGACCTTACTTACTCTCTTATTTGTCCTCTCAGTTGCCAGAAAACCAAGTACGATTTCCGGTAAAATCTGGAAATTCTGGTAAAAAATGGTAATTTCGGACTCATGCGGGTTCACAACTAAATAATATTGGGAATACTTTTGAGGTGTTTGAAGAGGGTTGCGACCTGTTTGAAACTAAATTTATTTATAATAATCATATTTTGGCCTTGCCACTTTTGCTAAGTTTTGGCCGAGCTTCTCCTCCGATTTGTAGCGTGCGCCTTTGCTGTCACACAAATGGGAGGGACCTACAAACTTACGCCGACGCCGAACGGCGATACAATTTTTATGATGAGCTATTTTTTTATTAAAGACACTAAGATTTTTAAAATATTTTCACTAAAATTTTATCAACCTAAACCTAAAGCTTATGCGAAGTAGTTATCTAATTTAATGTAAATTTTAAACATTTTCAAGATAAAACATGAATTATATTTAAAACGTAAATGTTAATACAACTGTTTTATATATAATCCCAAACATATGATATAAAATCCCCTCTACCAAAAAACTTAAATTGGGTAACGCCGGTTTGAATTTTTACAATTGAGCAATTGTCAAAAATCTTCATTTTTATCAAAAAGTTATTTACCAGGGTGTCTTTGAACTAATGATTGGTACTGAGTTAAAGAATGCACACACATAAAAGATTGCAGCCTTTTCAATACTCATTCAGTGTTAAACCTTTTTTTGATTGGGCATTGGTTTTTTCAATCTTGCTATGAATATGTTGATGTGTGAATTCATAACTGCTTTGAGAGAATGGAAAATTCAAAAATTTTAAACCTCAATCCTAAGCGAAGAATAAGTAATGAAAACTGGATAGAAAAAAATTGTTGATTTAAAATTGAAAATGATTTCACACTTACACAGCTCTGCTGTGGACAAACCCCACAGAAGCTGCACGCTTCCTAGGGTTGCCGTTAGTGGAACTTGACGACAACGACTGAGATACCAACCGTCCTGGGCGGGGTTGTTGTAGCCGCTACAACAACAACAACATGGGTCTTAATTTAGGTAAATCAGGTGGTTTGGTTGTAACCGTTTCGGGTTTCGCTAAAATTGTACTAGGTTTTATATCCGAGGCTGATGAATCGGATATCCGGGTCGACGGACATCCCGATTCAAGTTTTCCGCACCCCGGTTACATTTTTGGCAACTCGGCTTGTATGTGTCTAACGCGCCACACCCATAACAAAAAACTCGTCGCACGGGATTGGTACAGTCTTGGTACCTATGACCCACAACATCGCAGTTCCAACATTTTACGGGCTCAGTTTTCACTTCAGCAAAATATANCAGTCTTGGTACCTATGACCCACAACATCGCAGTTCCAACATTTTACGTGCTGAGTTTTCACTTCTGCAATATTTGGTTCTCCTACCATGTCGCCTTCTTGCAACTCGTTCACGTCTTGAACTAATTCGGCTATATTTCTCCTGGCCGTGAAACTACGGTTAACATTGTTATTAGCCACGCTAGCCATGAAATTTTCATGTCTATGGCATTCCGTACGTAGCATTGAGAGGTCTGCTATGTCCAGATGCAACAACTCGTATCTTAGCTCAGGCTTTAGATTCCTAACAATGGTTTCTATGAGCTCCTGATCTTACATAGGGATACGCAGCCGATCGTTCATGGTCAGTATTTCGTCCAAAAATTGGTCAAATGGTTCATTGAGTCGCTGCTTCCGTCGCCGTATATTCTCTTTCCG
The DNA here is from genome assembly GCF_001687245.7 of Rhagoletis zephyria. Lineage (NCBI taxonomy): Eukaryota > Metazoa > Arthropoda > Insecta > Diptera > Tephritidae > Rhagoletis > Rhagoletis zephyria. The sequence continues at coordinate 49,365 of NW_016160227.1, read as the reverse complement.
GTCATAGTCAGTCAACTGGTCTTTGTATTTGTGTCTCAGTCCTTCGCATAACTCCCCCCAGTTCAATTGTTCGGTTTGGCGATGATGTCGCCAAAACCAAGCTTCAGCGTTATCACTAAATAACATGTGAACATACCGGCATAGCACATCGAAATCTCCGTTTAAGGACTGACGTATTAAAGCGTGGCTAATAACAATGTTAACCGTAGTACTACTAACTGTGAAGATTATGTAAATTAAAATAACCATCACGTTTGTATGATGATTCATCGCTCCAAATTATTTTATTAAAAAAGTTGGGCTCTGAATCATGCATTCGCAACATTTCACTGCAAAATCTAACCCTCGACAGGTAATCTCTCTCTTGTAGAGCCTGAACACGTTGAATGTGGTAGGGATGGTATTTTAAAGCTTTGTGAACTGTATTTTTTGGTATTCCAGTCCGTCTTTCCATCATTCTCTTTAAAGTCGATGGACCTAGTTCCACTTCCTCTAACACAACTTTAACATCTACCGTTGCAGGACGTCCTGTTTCGCCGCCACGCCTTCCAGGTATGCGACCTTAAAAAAGTTAGAAATGATAGTTAAAAGAAGAATGGCTTCAAACAAGAAAGGTGTAAAAATCACTTACCTTCATATATTTCTCTATGGTTCTGGGCGAATACTTCACGGCCCGGATGCCGACGATTGGGGTATCGCTCTGCATAAAGTCTTTGAGCAGCTCTGGCATTACAGCAAGCTTCACCGTAAATTAGGTGAATATCCGCATATTCATGCGAAGTATAAAACGCAGTATACGTCATAGTATTAATAACACAATGTTCGAAGGGTCCAATTCCACAAAATCTACTTTCATTATTTCCGGTAAGTAACACAAAATAATGCCAGGAGCAAGTAATAATGTACCTTTGTACTATTTAGCATGTCATTGGTCGGTAACAAGACCAACTTAAATTTAAATCTATTAAATACATTCTAGTGTGTCCCAGTCCTTTACCCACAAAAGCGGCTATAACTTTTTTTATCTATTCGAAATAGTAAGAATGGCACCTTTCTGAAATATCTATTAAATGAGCAATTTTTTTTTGTAATGTAAAGTTATAGCTCAGTACATTTTTTTTCATAGTCAAAATTTGGAAAGAAAATATCAAAAAGTCAAAAATCGCAATATAGTCATAATTTTATAATGGTTCCTTAATATATTTTAACTACGTTGCATTTGAGTATGGAGAAGCAACTATCTGAAAGTATTTTACATAAAAAATTTACTAAGTATAGCCTTTTTTGTAGATGCAGTTAAAGAAAAAACATGAAAAGGCACGATTTTTCTTTAATTAAAAAAAATTTAATATTTCGAAAACGGTGACACTTTTACTTGAAAAATTTTTGCTTATCATGGAGCTCACCACCCCACCTGCCTTCTCCTCAAGTTTGGCAGGTTACTTCTGGGACACCCTGTATATTTATTCATTTTCATTCATTTAATTAATATGATTTAAATCAGTACCATTCAACTTATGGATTAAACACGACCTGCGAAGCTATAGTGTTTGTCTGCAGGTAAATACGTAAGACGAAGATATATACATATGTATACTTATAAGGGGCAAACTTTACTTTGAGAACCCCCGATTTTAGGGGTAAAATTGGTACCGTTGGAAAGCTGGAGATCCCCCCTTTTCAAAAATACCCACTTCTAGGTGCGGGAGCTTTCTAGTTTTTAAAATATACAGTATTAGGGCCAGTTTCACAATCTAAACTTAAGTTGAACTGNAAGACGAAGATATATACATATGTATACTTATAAGGGGCAAACTTTACTTTGAGAACCCCCGATTTTAGGGGTAAAATTGGTACCGTTGGAAAGCTGGAGATCCCCCCTTTTCAAAAATACCCACTTCTAGGTGCGGGAGCTTTCTAGTTTTTAAAATATACAGTATTAGGGCCAGTTTCACAATCTAAACTTAAGTTGAACTGAAGTTCTAGTTGAGAAAAATCTTAGCTAAGAACAGTTTAAGGTTTTGTTCAAGTTTTCGTTTCACAATGCGTACTTAAGTATGGAAAATATATTATTTAAAAGTATGGCAGCACCACAAAAAATGCTTTGTTTAGATGTTTTGACATTTCTTAAAATGTTAAAACAACTGAGGAGATAGTGTATGCGGTTTATTTAAAGTCCAATATTTGAGCGAAGAAATATAAAATATTGAGCTATATATTAACAAAAATGTCAGAAAATAAGAGGAGAATAAATTTCGGTCCAAATGAAATTGATTTGCTGGTGTGCCTCTTCGTATTCCGAATCACTATCATCTTCCCAACTCAAATCAAAATCCATTTTGTGCCTTTATTTTATTTTTCCGACAAATTGTTTTGCTTCTCAATCAAAATTTATCATAAACATCTGTTTGCTAAATCAGCTGTTTTGCGACTTAGTTTACTTTTAGTCGAGGATGGCCGCGACTTAATGGGTCGATTACGGATTGCACCGCAACCACGGTTCGGTTACCAGCTGGCAACGCAACTGGAAAGAAAATTTGTATTACGAATGGCAACTATCGTCAGTTGCTGTAGAGCTATCGATAATCGAAATTTGACAGATTGACAACAAGCAAGAGGGTGTAAACGAGCTGTGCGAGTAAAATTAAATTATTAAAATAATGAGTTTTAAAGAAAATACAGCAATAACGATAAGTTCATCACAATTATTTGTTTAAGAGGAACAGAAGTGCATGAACGCGGCCTCAATCAGGCGACATTTAAAGGATAATTCCAATCCTCTAGAGCTACCGCGTGAACTGTAAACAAAAGTTATTGCTTTCAAGGTTTTTCTTTTATTATCGTTTTGTGTTCATTTTCAAAGCATATGAGGACTTCCAAAAGAATTGGTTAATAAAAAGATGAACCTCTTCTTCAATACCTCCGCTCATAAAAGCTTGCAAATATATATGTATCAGAGAGCTGCTTTGTGTATACTCGATCATTTACTCGGGCTTTGTATGATCGTTCGTTTATGTTCAATAACAAGTAATGCGCCGTTAGCTCATTGCGTACGACGATTGCGGCAACACATTGTGCTCGCTTCAACCACCAAAGTGGCGTTAGCGTGAACGAGTATAGAAATGTTATATGTACACACACATACTCGCCGTCACCACAGCCAAGGCATGAAAAGTTTTGTGGCGCGAGCCACTCGAATTGTCCTTGCATGCATCAGTTGATCGTCGTCGTTGTCGTGTTATTCTTTGCATGCATTAGTTGAACAGCGATCATTGGGTGCATTTGCTAATTTTTCAAGTTGTGTTATTCTTTGAGTGCAATAATTGATCAGCGGCCATTAAGTACGTGATTTATAATTGTAGTTATCGTGAGATGGCAGATACAATAGAATTCGTTTCTGAACAAATTGCAAGTGGTAATTACCATTTGTCCGGCCGTCGAAAGGGCAAAAGCTTTGTTTGGAATGTGGTTGCTGAAATCCTAAAGCCGGATGATACTGTAGTGACAGGTTTTGTTTACTGCCGCACTTGCTGTAAAGTGCTGAAGTATACCAGTAGCCAAACGTCTAATTTGAATCGCCACAAGTGCTGCAAAAACATGAAGGAATCGCAAGTTTTGAAACCTGTCACAGCATTGGACAAAAATGAGGCCATTGAGAAATGCACGTTTTGGGTCATTGAAGATAGCCAGCCCTTTTCGGCAGTAAATGGTACCGGCTTTGCCAAATTGGCGAAGTTTTTAATTAAGATCGGCGCAACCTATGGCGAACATGTTGACGTGGAGAACTTACTGCCAGATGCAACAACGATTTCTCGTAACGCGAAAAAGTATGCAAAGGAAAAAAAACAAGAACTGGGTGAAGAAATAAGGGACGTTGTAAGCAGCGGTGGGGCCTCAGCTACAATTGATATGTGGACGGACAATTACGTGAAACGAAATTTTTTAGGCGTCACATTTCACTATGCAAAAGATTTCAAATTATTTGACATTGTGCTGGGAATGAAATCAATGGATTTTGAAAAGTCAACCGGGGACAATATAGTTAGAAAGCTTAACACTCTATTTAATGAATTTGGCATTGAAGGCATTAATTTAATTAAATTTGTAACAGACAGGGGTAAAAATATTGTTAAGGCTTTAGAACATAATGTACGTCTTAACTGCAGCAGCCATTTACTTTCCAACGTATTAGATAAATCGTTCGCTGAAACAGCTGAGTTGACACACATCTTAGATTCTTGCAAAAAAATTGTGAAATATTTTAAAAAAGCTAACATGCAGCATCTTTTACCTACTTCTTTAAAAAGCCAATGCCCTACTCGATGGAATTCGCACTATATAATGCTCAAATCTATATGCGATAATTGGCTAGAAATGAACAGAGTTCTCGATGGAAATGAACAAAGCCAAAGATTATTACATATAAATATATCGATAATTAAAGTACTCGTTGAACTATGTAAGGATTTTGAAATCGTGTTTAAGAAATTACAACTTTCTAGTTCTCCCTCACTGTGCTTTGTTTTACCATCTGTGTTGAAAATTAAAAGTCTTTGTGAACCGAGCAGTGAGGATGTAGCTCCAATTTCAGTTTTGAAAGAAAGGGTTAAACAAAATATTGATGAAATATGGGTAGCCAATTTAAGTTTGTGGCATAAAGCTGCATGCTTCTTATATCCACCAGCTATAAATATGCAACAAAATGACTTAAGTGTTATAAAGGACTTTTGCATTTCTCGCATTAACGAAAGAACTGTTATTTCTCAACCCAATTCTGCACAATTTAGTGATAATGAACTTTCAAGCTTGACCACTCCTTCACCTCCCTTGGCATTACAACCTTTAGTTAATCAAAATAACTCGGATGAAAGTATTTTAAGTTGCACAGGTTCCTTTCCTGACAACTCTTTGCCTCCTAACAACGATGCCCAGTTCTTTTTTTCTCACTTGTTCAGGCGACCTGTTTCACAAACAATAGAAATACCTGAAGATGAAGTGGAAAGATATAGTAAGGAAACAATTGAAATGACTGAAAACTTCAACGTAATTGAGTGGTGGAAAGAAAATGGAAAAAAGTTCCCTCATTTGTCGAAACTAGCGTTGCAAATCCATTCAATGCCAGCTAGCAGTGCAGCTGCTGAGAGAACTTTTTCTCTGGCTGGCAATATCATATCAGAGAAAAGGAACCGGCTAGCGCCAGGCTCGGTTGATAGCTTGCTATTTTTAAATTCCTATTTTAAAAACTTTAATTCTTAGAAATCTAAACTTTATGTAAAGTCACTTGCAAAAATAATTTGGCATTTATTTTTTACCATATTCGCATTGATTTTTATGCTAAACATTTTTATGTTAGCTTGTTATGAATATAGAGCTCATTCCACAAAAAACCTAGTAAATCAAAATTTGAAGCTTTGGACAAAATTAAGGAAAATTCAGCAAATTTTTATAAAATTTTTAAACTATTTAATCATAGTTTCTAAAATAAATTCCAGTGCGCAGTTTTACGGCTCACTAATTTTAGTATGTATAATAAAAACAAAGTTTGAAGTTGCTAAAAAATTCCTTTGATTGTTGATAATTTTTTCGCTGACGGTGTTGCGCATTTTCTTCTATACAAAAAATTCGTTATATGGAAAAAGTGCGTTGAGCGAAAAATATCAAATACCAACGGGAATTTTTAGCAACTTCAAACTTGCTTTTTATCACAACAAATTTGAATGGGCCGTAAAACTGCGTACTGGAATTAATTTAGGTATTATGATTAAAAAATTTTACATTTTCAGGAAAAATTAGCCGAATTTTCCCTAATTTTTTTTTCAAAGTTTAAAATTTTTTATTTGCATGGATTTTGTTGCAGATTGACTTCTAAATGTGTGTAAAAAAACTTAACGAAAAAAATATTGCATGAACAACATTTTGAATATCGTAAAAAATCAATGCCAAAATGCCTTTGCTGTAAATATTTAATCTCATTAAATGTGTTCTTTGTTTTATAATTTGAATGCGTATGTATTTATTTTAAGAATTTTAGAAAGGTGAAATTTGGAACTTTAGTTTTAAGTTTGTACCCCTAGATCATAAGATTTTTTGAAACTATATTAAGTTTAATGAAATGTTTTTCCATAGCTTTTGATTTTAACTCGTTGAATTTAAGGTCTTTTTTTATATTTAGCATAAATGTTGGATCTCATGAAATATTTTTGTTCAATATACATATATTAAATATGAATTAAAACTACATACTATGTATGTTACGTCTTTCAACTTATTTGTTTTGTTTTTGAATCACAGCGCGCGATAGAGCGCGAGTGACGAAAGCAGCAGCTTTCCAACGATAGGAAAAAATGTCGCTATGGTTAAAAATGAACATATATTTGTCTAATTCGGTTACTTTAACTTTTTTTTTCATAAACAACACACTAAACTCCGCGAAAAAAATTGTCCATTCCCGCTAAACCGAAATTCCCCGCAAATTGGGTAATTCCCGCGAGTTGGTTTCCCCGTACGCGATACATAGTTTGTGCAAGACGATTGCCACAACACACATACATATGCTCGCTTCTTCCACTAAAGTGGCGTTAGCATGAACGAGTATAGAAATGTTATATGTATCACACATACTCGCCGTCACCACAGCCAAGGCTCGAAATGTTTTGTGGCGCGAGCCACTCGAGTTGTCCTTGCATGCATCAGTTGAACAGCTGCTAGTTGTCGTGTTATTCTTTGCATGCAGTAACGAGCCTCCGCCACGACGCATATACAAAAATACAAATCAGCAATCATGCCAACTACACAAACACGAAAATAGAATGTTGCGTCTCGTACATGCCCGCATAGCTGGCGACGATCGTGTTTACATGTACCAAATTTAGGGGATGATGATCGAGACGGCGCGATCATACTCGATGCCGGTCTCTGATATGTATATAAAGATATATATATTTGATATTCAAAAAGGAGAACTCTGCTGATTATTGGTTATAATCCTCAGCCTTCAATATTTATTTGCACAATAAATGTTATATATTTTTAAAAAGAGGAGAGGGGCCTTGCAGAAAGATGTTGCGCCTCTTTTCTCTGGCATCACAGAAAACCGAATTCTACGTAGTGAGGGTTATAATCACTAAGCGCGGCCGAAGGCCGCCTAGGCAGAAAGCTGTTCTCTGCAAAAGGAGTTCAGCCCCTTTTCTTTGGCAACACAGAAAAGAGAATTCTACGTAGTGAGGGTTTCCTTTGGCAATATAGAGAGGCGAATTCTACGTATTGAGAGTTATAATCCCTACGCGTGGTCGAAGGCCGCCTACGCAGAAAGGTGTTCTCTGCAAAAGGTGTTCGGCAGCATTATATTTATGTATACTTTTTATATTGCTTGGCCCATGTGACAATATATTCCTTTCATTTTTTATATTGAAGCATTTACGCTGAGCTGCAAATAGCTTCCCCCACGAAATTTTTAAACGATATTACTTCATATCAAAGTGATACTCAATACCTATTAATGACAGCTGAAACAATTTTAACTGGTGTCAAGAGTTTTTGGCGTATATGTTTGTGTTGCTTTGTCTAATATACGGTGTCGTTGATTTCTCAAGTAAAAAAAATTTTAAGGGCCGGTTTTACAATGCATTTTTTAGCTGAACTTAAGTCGAACGTAAGATTTTGCGTTTCACCAACCACTTTTTGAGCAAATCATAAGTTCAACTTAATTTAAACTTATGGGTCGATTATCGATAGCAATCGAAATTCAGTTGCGTTGCTAGTTGCCAAAACGATATTACAGATGGCAACTGGCAACTTTCACCTGACAACTGCAGTTGCTAAAAATTGTGTATACAAGAGACTAGATTTTTGTGGTTGCTGGGAATGTTTTTGGATCGTATTTAGGAGCGAAAATTGAAAAGTGCGTCATATATTTAACTTTTTAATAATTTGAACGATATTAGCATTTTGCAATGCAGTTTGCTTTTACAGAATACGGTGAAAATAACAAAACAATAATTTGAAATTTTAGTTCCCGTGGAGTACGCCCTTTGGCGAAACAAAAGCGAACACGATTGCAAATTTGATGAAGCACCTCTTTTAAAACTACCGACACACAAAGTGTTCAAAATTGAAGTCATTGCTGTGGCACTTCCTTCTGCGGAAAACCGTAGAGGTGCGCAAGCTTTTATGAGCGGAGGTATTGAAGAAGAGGTTCATCTTTTTATTAACCAATTATACTACAGCTTCTTTTGGAAGTCCTCATATGCTTTGAAAATGAACACAAAACGATAATAAAAGAAAAACCTTGAAAGCATTAACTATTGTTTACAGTACACGCGGTAGCTCTAGAGGATTGGAATTATCCTTTAAATTTCGTCTGATTGAGGCCGCGTTCATGCACTTCTGTTCCTCTTAAACAAATAATTGTGATGAATTTAGCTTTATTGCTGTATTTTCTTTAAAACTCATTATTTTAATAATTTAATTTTACTCGCACAGCTCGTTTACACCCTCTTGCTGGTTGTCAATCTTTCAAATTTCGATTATCGATAGCTCTACAGCAACTGACGATAGTTGCCATTCGTAATACAAAAAAATCTTTCCAGTTGCGTTGCCAGCTGGTAACCGAACCGTGGTTGCGGTGCTATCCGTAATCGACCCATTAAGTCGCGGCCGTCCTTCTAAAAGTAAACTAAGTCGCAAATCAGCTGATTTAGCAAACAAATGTTTATGATAAATTTTGATTGAGAAGCAAAACAATCTCATTTGGACCGAAATTTATTCTCCTCTTATTTTCTGACATTTTTGTTAATATATAGCTCAATATTTAATATTTCTTAGCTCAAATATTAGACTTTAAATAAACCGCATACACTATCTCCTCAGTTGTTTTGTTATTTAAGAAATGTCAAAACATCTAAACAAAGCATTTTTTGTGGTGCTGCCATACTTTTAAATAATATATTTTCCATACTTAAGTACGCATTGTGAAACGAAAACTTGAACGAAACCTTAAACTGTTCTTAGCTAAGATTTTTCTCAACTAGAACTTAAGTTCAACTTAAGTTTAGATTGTGAAACTGGCCCTAATACAATATATATTAAAAACTAGAAAGCTCCCGCACCTAAAAGTGGGTATTTTTGAAAAGGGGGGATCTCCAGCTTTCCAACGGTACCAATTTTACCCCTAAAATCGGGGGTCCTTAAAGTAAAGTTTGCCCCTTATAAGTATACATATGTATATATCTTCGTCTTACGTATTTACCTGCAGACAAACACTATAGCTTCGCAGGTCGTGTTTAATCCATAAGTTGAATGGTATAGATAAATCCATATATGTAATACTTCTATATTGGCAGTAAGCTAACTTCTCAATGTGTAAGCATTCCGAAATCAAAGCGAGACAGTCTAGTACCGTTTTTGTCAATGTATTGTGTACTTGAGTGCCGTTTTTGTATATGTGTTGTGTACATGTTTATTTATAAACGTATGTTTTCCTTTTCTTTCATACGTGTTTATTGATATATCTGTACTGTAGTGTTTTCGGACGGTACTAGCTCTTACTGCCAATATAGGCGTATTACATATATGTTTAAATCAAATAAATTAAATGAATGAAAATGAATAAATATACAGGGTGTCCCAGAAGTAACCTGCCAAACTTGAGGAGAAGGTCGGGTGGTGAGCAACCTGATAAGCAAAAATTTTTCAAGTAAATGTGTCACCGTTTTCGAAATATTAAAATTTTTTTTTAATTAAAGAAAGATCGTGCCTTTTCATGTTTTTTCTTTAACTGCATCTACAAAAAAGGCTATACTTAGTAAATTTTTTATGTAAAATACTTTCAGATAGTTGCTTCTCCATACTCAAATGCAATGTAGTTAAAATATATTAAGGAACCATTATAAAATTAGGACTATATTGCGATTTTTAACTTTTTGGTATTTTCTTTCCCAATTTTGACTATGCCTGGTGAACAAAAATGTACTGAGCTATAACTTTACATTACATAAAAAAATTGCTTATTTAATAGATATTTCAGAAAGGTGCCATTCTTACTATTTCGAATAGATAAAAAAAGTTATTGCCGCTTTGGTGGGTAAAGGACTGAGACACACTAGAATGTAGTTGTAGTTGGTCTTGTTACCGACCAATGACATGCTAAATAGTACAAAGGTACATTATTACTTGCTCCTGACATTATTTTGTGTTACTTACCGGAAATAACGTTAACGTAATTGTTCTTTTCATTTTGTAATAAAAACCACGCGCGCATTATTCTGTTATTTTTTGTTTTCTTATTTTGAATGCAATCTTGCGATTTAAAAGTGGAATTCTAAAGAATGTTCTTCCCAAATAAACCTTTTTATATTTTGGTTCAAATTTACTTTTAAATTTTTTTTATTTTGACCNCATTATTACTTGCTCCTGACATTATTTTGTGTTACTTACCGGAAATAACGTTAACGTAATTGTTCTTTTCATTTTGTAATAAAAACCACGCGCGCATTATTCTGTTATTTTTTGTTTTCTTATTTTGAATGCAATCTTGCGATTTAAAAGTGGAATTCTAAAGAATGTTCTTCCCAAATAAACCTTTTTATATTTTGGTTCAAATTTACTTTTAAATTTTTTTTATTTTGACCGCAATCTTGCGATTTAAAAGTGGAATTCTAAAGAATGTTCTTCCCAAATAAAACCTTTTTATATTTTGGTTCAAATTTACTTTTAAATTTCTCATCAGATTTTGCAAAAATTTAGGCTTGTGATTAGCGCATCATCACTAAATTACACAAATTTTTAATTTATGCAAAACACCTGAAGTCGGCTTGAACAGACCGCCCTCCGATAAACAACTTACAGATCGTCGTTTAAAGTACAAAACCGTGTATCAACAAAATGCACAACTGCGTACGTTAGGTTGCATAAATTATTTTGTAGAGTAAAAACACTCATATTTCAAAATGGTTATCTATTTTACAAAGAATTCGCATTTCAGGACGAATGGATAAGGTTTGGGCCAAGAGCTTGTGTAAGCAAATCCAATTTTTGGCAAAAAATGTCAGTTACGCGGTTTTGCAGAACGACTATACGCGGTTTTCTACTTTAAGCGACGGTGCACTTTCTTCATGCTTTCTGAAACCTAGTCGTCAGCCCCATTTTCGAAATCATGTAGCCGGCTTAATTTTCTAGTTCATCATATTCCACATCTTTGAATGTACTGATAAAATCTTCTGCTTAAAAAAAAATATTTCTTCTAGTGATCAGGTAGCATGAATTTGATGAAATGTCATAATTTTATTAAAAGTCAAATGGTTAAAAACAACAACGAATGTCATTAAATGAAACTACCATGTATCATGGTATAACCCGTTTTTAAACAAATTTTAAATAAACGCCATTTTTTGTTTATTAGGTATTTCTGGCTTAAAAATATAAGAAAAGGATAAAATTATGTAACAAGTGAAATAACCCTAACTGCCTTTACTTTGACGTCATTAGTTTCTTAATAGATTATGTTGTTCAGAACATATTGATATTTAAAAAAAAATCAAAAAAATTAACTTTAACCATTGATATCTTCTTTATTTTTTACTTCCGCCAGGGTCGAAATCAGCACAAAAAGTTCTATCAAGCCACATTTTTGGTTTTTTCATAGCTAAATTGTTGATATTCTACCCTTATGTGGTCGCACTATTTCTGATAAAATCCTGCAATACGGGAATAGGCTAACTGCCGGCAAGTTGGTTGCAGGTTTGGATTTTCAAAGATACAAATCAAATTCGATCAAAAAAGGGTTGCATTCGCTTTAACTCCAAATAAAAGTGGTGTTTGAGGCGAGTTAAACGAAAATTATTTGCATGGCAAACTCCGAGTTAATGAGTAGTGTTAACCGTTTAACTCCAAAATGGCCCATAAACTCGAATTAATGGCTTAACGTTAACATAGTGTAAAACACTGTATAGGTTAAGCACTCGTTCAATGTTCTAATAATTTACAAAATTTGTAAGTAATAAGAACGATGACTTAAGTTGATTATAGCTTTTTCAATGTTATTCCTAACATTCGCATTCGCATTCCCATTCGCATTCCGAAAATTCGCATTCGCATATGACAATCGAAACATCCATCATACATAAATACCTTTAGTACAATGTACCTATATGTATGTCCAATTAAATATATAAATAAATAAAATAAAAATCAAAACTTTTTAATATACCACGCTTTTATAAATGGACTAAAAATTAGAAAATAATATTTCTCAGTCCAATAGAGTTTGTTTTGATAACTTTTTATTTTGAAATTTTAGCAAAAGTCATTATAAACCATTTATTAGATTGAAAACGAAAAACGTGGAGCGCATGCAATACAAAGCATTAGATTTAATTGACAATAGTCAAACTACATAACATAGACCTAAAATTTCTACAGAGAAAGTATAAATATGAGATCGATTTTAAGCGGTCGTAATTTATATTAGGGATGTTGCGAATGTGAAATTTTAGACATCCACGGATGCGAATGCGAATGTCAAGTATTTTTTAGAAAATAGTTCAGGTAAGTAAATTAGGCGATTTAAATAAATAGAAAAATGGAAAAGTTAGTAATTTTTAGTAATAGGCCCTATTGTCGTTGTCGACGTCGACGTCGATGTCATTTTCTTATCAAAAAATATTTTTGGTTGAAGGTGTTCCTCGCAAAAATACTGTAGTTAGCGTAGCTGGATTAGTAGAGTTCAAGGTAAAAATTAGTTTTTGTTTTGTTGCTTTTCTTAGCGTTTGTGCGAAATGAACCCAAAACGTTGCCATATGTTTGTTGTAAAAAACTGCCGATTTTCGCACTTACGCTCAAAGGCACGCAGTTTCGCATCAAAGAGTGAACTCTAAAATTGATTCTCATTTGATTTGTGAACTTGACTGTCAAATTTTTCACATTCCAATTTTTTTTTTCGCTGAGTGCTAATTTTGACAATTATCACAAAACCAAAACGTAGCAAAACGTAGTAATAAACGAAAACACGGAACTTAATCATATTAAGCCGTTTTATGGCAAAAATTAATAATTACACTTATCTAAGAAAAAGTAGAAAAAACTAGCAATGCATCCAGTTCTTTTAACAGATCTTTGACAAATAGCATTCGATAGTTATGTAATTCTTACCTAATTAAAGGTGAGATCTACAGTTTTTTAATTATTTGAGAATCGATTCTCTTTATAGCTACAGGTTGAACAATTCAGCTGGAAATCCCTATTGAAGGATCTTACTATTTGACTTTAAATCGCAGAAGACAATTTTGCCACAGAAGTTTTTAGCAGAGAATCCAATATACATATATTCATATGAAAAAATATTTCCCGACAAGAGAACAAAATTATTTTTTAGTGAAAACTATTGTGCAAAAATTAACAATAATTTATAAATGGTAGAAGTGATAGCTATTTCGGGGTTCAGTTTATAAGGCGAACTTAGCGCAATGCGTAGGCAACTGGCTGAGTCAGCTGGGGTCGTCGGTTCGAATCCCGCTGAAGAAGTCTGATAAGGAAATGTGGTGATTTCCGAAATAGCTATTACTTCTACCATTTATAAATTATTGTTAATTTTTCCACAGTAGTTTTCATTAAAAAAAGGCCTCAAGCTCAATAAAATTTTTGAATATAATTGTTATAAGGCCAAAAATAACAAACAAACAAATAAAAAAAATTTGATTAAAAGGATTATGTTCTCTATGACGTACGTCGAAGATCAAGAAGAAGTGGGAACTTGCATGACACGGTTATATGGCTTGAGAAATAATATGTTTGAGGTTACTTTTATCAAAGTTGATAAATCTGGCTTTTAACAAGCTTTCTTACACAACCCGATCCAACGTCGCATCTCCGCAGGCAAAAAAATATTGGCCAAAATTTTTCATTTTGTTTGCCAAATATACGTTTTATAAGTGCATTTGCACAATATTCGCATTCGCAAAAGCTCCGCATTGATTTTTGCGAATGTTAAAATGAATGCGGAGCTCCGCGGTTGCGAATGCGAATGCGAATATTCGCAACAACCCTGATTCATATATCCGCATACATACGTATATTCTTCTTCTTCGTCTTAATTGGTGCTGTAACCGCCTAAGCGATTTACCGAGTCCAAAACAGCACGCCAGTCATTCCTCTTCTGTTCTAACTGGCGCCAATTGGAAATGCCAAGTGAAGCCAAGCCCTTCTCCACCTGGTCTTTCCAACGCAGAGGAGGCCTTCCTCTTCCTCTGTTACCAGCATCGAGGCCCGCGTTGAATATTTTCAGAGCAGGATCGTTTCTGTCCATTCGAACGACATGGCCAAGCCAGCGGAGCCGCTGAATTTTAATTCGCTGCACTATGTCTATATCGATGTAAAGCTCATACAGCTCATCGTTAAATCGTCTGCGATATTCGCCATCACCAACGCGTAAAGGTCAGTAAATCTTTCGCAGAATCTTTCTCTCGAAAACTCCAAGAGCCGCCTCATCAGATGCTTTCATTTTCCATGCCTCCGCGCCATACACCAGCACAGGTATGATGAGTGACTTATAGAGTGTGATCTTTGTACGACGAGAGAGGACTTTACTTCTCAATTGCCTACTCAGCCCAAAGTAGCACTTGTTGGCAAGAGTGATTCTCCGTTGGATTTCAAGGCTGACATTATTATTGGTGTTAATGCTGGTTCCCAAATAAACGAAGTCGTCTACTTTTTCAAACTTGTAACTGTCAACAGTGACGTGGGTGCCAAGACGCGTATGCTCTGACTGTTTGTGTGCTGACAGGAGATACTTCGTTTTGTCCTCGTTCACCACCAGACCCATTCGCTTTGCTTCTCTATCCAATCCCGAGAAGGCAGAACAGACGTAGCCCTTGTTTTTACCGATAATATCGATGTCGTCGGCATACGCCAGCAATTGTACGCTCTTATAAAGTATTGTGCCTGAGCGGTTCAGTTCTGCGGCTCTTATTATCTTCTCTAACATAAGATTAAAGAAATCACACGAAAGGGAGTCCCCTTGTCTGAAACCTCGTTTGGTATCAAACGGCTCGGAGAGGTCCTTCCCTATTCTGACGGAGCTGGTGGTATTGCTCAACGTCATTTTACACAGCCGTATTAGTTTCGCGGGGATACCAAATTCAGACATCGCGGCATAAAGGCAACTTCTCTTCGTGCTGTCGAAAGCGGCTTTGAAATCGACAAATAGATGGTGTGTGTCGATCCTATTCTCGCGGGTCTTTTCCAAGATTTGGCGTATTGTGAATACCTGATCTATGGTGGATTTTCCAGGCCTAAAGCCACACTGATAAGGTCCAATCAGCTCGTTGACGGTGGGCTTCAGTCTTTCGCACAATACGCTCGATAAGACCTTGTAACCTATGCTTAGAAGGCTAATTCCGCGGTAGTTGGCGCGTATGGCGGGGTCGCCTTTCTTGTGGATTGGGCAGAGCACACTTAAATTCCAGTCGTCGGGCATGCGTTCATCTGACCTAGGGATGAAACGATACCATAGAAGTATCGATACCTGTACTTGGAAGTAGCATCGAAAGAAAGTATAGATACCTACAAAGTATCGGGCTAAAAGTATCGATACCTACCTATATCGATATTTGTACCTATATAAGAATTGAAATATGTTTATGTTTGTTTGTATTAAAAAACGGTATCACATATGTGCCAAATTAACTTATGTGACTATCATTATTGATTTTAGACTAATCTTTAAGATTTTTTAGGAAAAACTTCCAAGTTTTAAAACAAGTTTTACTAGTATAGACCCTCAAAAAACAAGAAAAAGTATAAAGCCCAATATGTACGTATTTTATTTGTTTGTATTTATTTCATACAAATTAATTAATTAATAAAAAATGTCTGTATTATAACACTGTTCAACAGCATTTTTGCAGAGTAACAGTGCTATATTTCTGGAAGAAGTTATCATGTTTATCATTTTTAATGAGACGATAATAGGTCTTTCCTTGTACAAAGCAACCTTTTCTTCTACATCAAAGCTTTCGTTTTTGTCCAATCGCATCCTTTTTGTGTTGGTACCAAAAGTCAAAATCTTCTTTAACAACGTCTTCTTCTAGCGTCTACTTGAATAAGACTTTTTAGTTAAAAATTGNTGAGACGATAATAGGTCTTTCCTTGTACAAAGCAACCTTTTCTTCTACATCAAAGCTTTCGTTTTTGTCCAATCGCATCCTTTTTGTGTTGGTACCAAAAGTCAAAATCTTCTTTAACAACGTCTTCTTCGGAGCTAGTATTAGCGTCTACTTGAATAAGACTTTTTAGTTAAAAATTGCCCGACCGCAAGCGTTCGCATCTTGAAAATGAAGAATCTTGAAGCGATGATCGAGGATAGTTTCTAAAGCAGCGTAGGTGTTGTATTCAATGAGACCAAATCTTTTACTACACTCCGCCAGAAGTTTCGTTTGTAGTTGAGTGACACAATCAAGAGTTGTAGAAAATTTACTCACTTGCGATGTTAGGCAGTTAACCATAGGTATGATCTTGGAAAGTGTGACATAATTCTGTCCTGAAGATTCTTTGGTTACGAACTCGAAAGGTTTCAGTAGTTGAACTATTTTCTTCAGTATTTCTATTTAATTTTTTGCTATCATTTCAGGACTGTCTGAAGCATCAAGTGTAAGTTGAGAGGAAATTTTGGACATATCCAAAAATCTTTCCAGCATGTAAAAGAGTGAATTCCAGCGCGTTCTAACGTCTAACGTCTATTCGCTACGAAAGAAATAGAACGCGCACCCGTTTTCGTAGAATTGTCAAAATTGGCGTCACCGCGACGCCGGCGCCTTCTTGCGGTTTTCATTGGCAACTGAACTGCCAAAATTGTTTAACTATTCACTAAGAATTTAGATTAAAAAAATAAAAGTCCGGGACTAAAATTGCCAATGAATTGGGGTTTCGATACAAGTACTTTTTTCCGATACCTACTCAGTACTCGGCTCAAAAGTATCGAGTACAAAATTATTTGGTATCGGACGAAATGTATCGAGTATGTACTTGTATTTACTAGTATCGTTTCATCCCTAATCTGACCATATTCTGCATACGTGCTGATGCATGCACCTCATCAGCTCCTCGCCGCCGTACTTGAATAGCTCGGCTGGCAGGCTGTCAGCTCCAGCAGCTTTGTTGTTTTTCAGCCGCGTAATCGCTATTCGTACCTCGTCATAGTCAGGCGGTGGGACAGCTACTCCATCATCATCGACTAAGGACTCGGGTTCGTCTTTTTCACTACTTTCAGCGCTGCTACCATTCAGTAGGTTATAAAAGTGTTCCCTCCACAATTTAAGTATATTCTGGACATCGGTCACTAGGTCGCCATTGTTGTTCTTACAGGAGTTCGCCCCGGTCTTGAAACCTTCCGTAAGTCGCCTAACCCTCTGGTAGAATTTTCGGGCGTTCTTCCTGTCGGCCAGCATCTCAAGCTCTTCGCACTCACGTATTTCGGCCTCTCTCTTCTTATTGCGGCAAATACGTCTCGCTTCCTTCTTCAGTTCCCTATAACGGTCCCACATGGCTCGCGTTGCGCCCGATCGCAGCGTGGCCCTGTAGGCGGCATCTTTTTTCTCTGCGGCTTCTTGACATT
>NW_016160227.1:26085-31419 GCF_001687245.7 Rhagoletis zephyria | reverse complement strand
TTTTCATTGGGCGGGGTTTTAACGTGGCGGGACCCAAACCCAGCGCACGCGAAGTTTTACGCCTTCTCACTTTAGCTCGCTCCCAAACGGGTGTTTGGTTGCTACCCAGAGGATACGTGGATATAAATATCCGGACGTTGTGAGCTGCGATTTGAACCGTACGCACAACAATCGCTTCTGGCCACTTCCAGGTGAATGGCAGTCCAAAGTTTTCCACTTCTGCGCACGGAACCATCCTCCATACGTATATTACCCTTCATATCAATTCAGGTTTACCACATGCGCTTTTCATTTTCAATCTCATAAATTGTTTATAATGACTTTTGCCAAAATTTCAAAATCGAAAGTTATCAAAACAAATTCAATGGGACTGAGAAATATTATTTTCTAATTTTTATATAAAATCGTAATATATTAAAAAATTTTTTTTATTTTATTTATTTTATAATTTTTAATCTTAATGTCAAAATAATTCAACTTGCAGTGAAAAGAGAACAGAAGACTATGCAAGCAAAATGTTTTGCGCTCACGTTGAATATATATGTACATACATATGTACACACATGCATATAGCAGGAATTAATTTCATTTAAAGAATTGGCGCGTCGTTCAATTCCGCTGTAGCGTATGTAGGGCATATTTTTAGGCGCAACATTTAACTTCTACTAGCGGGCGACATCTAGAGTCTTCTAATTGTATGTATTTGATATGGTATCTACAACGAGGTTAATATTTAGACTAGGATGACATCTAAACTTTGCCATAAACACACTTGCTATGTTTATAGTATAAATGGTGGCCTGGACCAGAGACTGGCATGCGTTGAACGCCAACTATTGCATATTCAATCAATAGCCCGATCACTTTACCAAAATCGACGTAAGAAGAAAAAAAATCCAATATTTTTCTATCCAATTTTCCAGTGTTAAAATAATTTTCACCATTGCTGCACAACACCCTTATTGCCGAAAAACGTTGCTTGCAACACTAGTCCTTTATGGGGACCAAATTTGGTGGAAAAAAATAGCTCAGTTTGTTTACTGGATATACTGAGTTTGCAAGACAGCACGCTTTGCGCTGGTGTTCACTCATCCACTGATTTCTTTTAGGTATCGCTACTATTAAGCCAACGTGCTGCTCAGTCATACAAAGCAGCAGTATTGTAGCCCGATCACTTTAGATTTTTTCAACGAAAGAATTCCAGAAAAAAATTTTTTGATGCAGTTAGGTGTCTCCTGTTTGGGTGAACATAAAATGAAAATTTTTCCCCCAATTCCGATATGGGAAATGCCCGCCATCTTGGATTTTGTGTTTTGCGAATCTTGGATTTTGTGTTTTGCGAATTGCGATATGGGAAATGTCCGCTATCTTAAATTTTGTATTTTTTATGATTTGCGCGCAAATTTTGCATTTTTGCAAAATTAGGTAAGTGGCGCGGTTATTTCAAATTTTGTGCAATTTCTATTTGAAATAAATTTAATTAAAGATTTTTAATTAATTTAAGAGTTATTCGTAAAAAACACTTGCACTTTGAACTTTTCGCACCATGTTTTGATGAATTTGATTCAAATAAATTGAGTAAATGAAAGTTATTCTCTGCAAAAGGTGTTCAGCCCCCCTTCTTTGGCTACACAGAAAGGAGAATTCTACTGCCTTAGGGTTATAATCTTTAAGTGTGGCCGAAGGCCCCCTACGCCGAATTGTGTTCTCTGCAAAAGGTGTTCAGCCCCCCTTCTTTGGCTACACAGAAAGGAGAATTCTACTGCCTTAGGGTTATAATCTTTAAGTGTGGCCGAAGGCCCCCTACGCCGAATTGTGTTCTCTGCAAAAGGTGTTCAGCCCCCCTTCTTTGGCTACACAGAAAGGAGAATTCTACTGCCTGAGGGTTATAATCCCTAAGTGGGGCCGACGGCCGCCTACGCAAAAAGGAGTTGGACGCCTGGTTCCGCTAAAGTGCACTTTTACCAATATTTATTTTACTAATACATACCAATTATTTTTTTTATTTTACTGTGTCACCCTTCATGTTACCCTTCATTCAATAAATTTTTTTTATATTCTTTTTTGGAACAATCGTCTAATTTATTATCCACAGACACGTAAACCCATAGCACATCTTTTCGTAAAAAAATCTAACTAAACCTATTCATTTATTTTGAACGACTCACCACAGCATTCCGAGCCCATGCATTAGATGCTCCCACCGCGTAACTCCAATCGATGCTTACCACCAACTCCCAAGTCCCAAATTTCAGCTTAACTGCAAAAATGTAATCAAAAAATGAGATAGACAAAGCGCAATGAATTTAAAACAAAGTAAAAGTTAAATTCGAATTCACTTATCTCGCGCTGCTTGTACTCCTTGCAATTTTATTTTCTTTGTCATGATGTCAAATGTCAAAAAGACAACAGGAAGAAAAAAAAAACAATGGGATATTTTTTTTAATACCGATTGGCGTTGTCGTACTCGGCAGGGATCAATTGTGAAGATAACCGGGTGGCGCACGATTTAAAAAGGGAGGGATATAGTGATGGAAGATATATACGAAGGACTTTAGCGAGAATATTATACATAGGAAAACGAGGGGTATAAACGGGCATAACAGCGCTCGGTGGGAGAAAAACGCTATCCAAACTTGTAATGGCAAATACGTTGCCTCTGTGCGCGAGTGTAGCTTAAATGTCTAAGTTTTAATATAAAGCCTGTGTTTTGTGTGTAGAGCCAGTGGATCATATCTTAGAATTAGAAAAATAAATAAATAAAGTTAATAAAAATGATCGGGTAATTGATTTGAATAGGAACCCCCACTCGGAACCACAAAGGAGCACCAAGAAGGATAGCCTCCATAGCGATATTTTTTATGTTTGGTGGAAAATCAAAAGCAGGAAGTGTAAGTCCATTCCACTGTCGCGCGGTTATGCACGAATTTATAGATTTCTTTGTTGCAGTGCGTGAAGAAGCTGGAAAGGGCGCAGAGGCAGGAGCAAACGCAACTTCCTGTAAGTCTTAGCTTTTAGTTCATATCTATAGACGTTTGATGGTACCCGATTATTGGGACCGCCCTGTGAACATTTTTGGGCCGATCAGGCAGCGTTTCCGGTCTTCCCCAAGTGCTAAACCTATTAGGTCAGCTAGGTGTGAACCGCTATATAGTGGAGCAAGAACAGAAGTCGCTGTTAACATCGGTGCTAACCTCACGCGTTTGGGACAATAAGTCAACTCTACATAAGTAAATGACAGCGAAGGCATGGTGAGTGAAATGGAGGTGGGGTAAGGAGTTGGTGGACGGACATATTACGGGGCTGCAATGGAAATGTCACGTTGGATTTATGCAGCCTAGGTAGGGTGGGCCGAATCAAAGCGAGCGTAGTTTGTTCTGACATCCTCCACGCCTCGCCCTAANGCAGCCTAGGCAGGGTGGGCCGAATCAAAGTGAGCATGTAAGGTGGCGAATTTTCACTAAATTAGTTTGTTCTGACATCCTCCACGCCTCGCCCAGGTTGGCGGGTTCGAAAACCCACGCCCGAAACTTGGAGCTAGCTGAAGCAACCGACCAGGGATGATAGATTTGGGCGTGGAGTGCATAGCGCTCACAAGAGGATGGGTCATAACAAGGTCGTTTCACAAATATTTGTAATTTAGTATTTAAGTTAATTGTGAAACATATTGAATGCACTAGTTAAATTATGGGAGCGATTTATTCACATAGAATTGGAAATAGGGTTGATGATATGGTGACAGGTNAAGAACAACATTTTTTTCTATGAATCGACATACTTTAAGCATTGTTGACGCTATTTCCATTTGAATGAGGAAATAGCGTCAATGACTTTATTTCCAAATTTTTGTTGACTTTATTTCGCTTTTGAAAAGGTAATAATGTCAATTGACTTTATTTCGCACCAGGGTGGGAAATAAAGTCAATTGACCTTATTTCCATTGACCTTATTACCTGTCACCGATGATATACTTTAAATAAATTATGAGTCTGCGAAAATATCTTTTCAGCATATGAATATACTTCTTAACTTTTTCCCGAATATTTACATACAGGTTCGAAATTATGCCAGTAACATTCAAATATCGTCGCTTGGATGGAAAATTTCCGTAAGCGTCAGTTTGACAGTTTTTAGTTAAAGATGCAGTTATATATTTTAAAATCAGATATTTCTGGAGATTTTTTTTTTTGCGAAACTCACGATTAGGCTAATTAGTGAAAATTATTGTTAATTTATAAAAAAATTTATCACATTTGGCGTATACGACAAAATTTTGTTAAACTCATAAATGGTTGACAGTAAACTAAAAAATAAGATAATTTAAGAATTTCGTGAACTAGTACATAGCATTCTCCGGCACTTTGGAGAAAATCTGTAGTCGAGTTTCTGAGAAATTGAATTCCAAACTTCAATTGTGATTTCCCGAAACCTGCCGAAAGTAACATGCAACGACCTTTTATCTAGGCGACGATATAACATTTAGCTAAAATATGCATCTAAATAAATTATAATTGTCATTATTTTCGCAGTTGAAGTATATGCCAGGCGAGTAACAGGTATATTTATACATACATATGTAAGTATACCTAAATTAGCACGTTGAGCTTGTATAATCATCCCTCTAATGCATTAATTCTATATACGTTAGGACCAACGCCCGACGCAGTTATGTCTTTATTTAATAACGGCCTTATGACAAAATATTCAAGAAATATATTTTTAGATTTTTATTTACTTCATTTCATACATTAATATTTACCTGATTTTTTGTTTAATAAATACCAGGAATAAATAAATAATAAAAAACTATTTCACTTAAGCTTAACCAACTTTTAGTTGCTCGGAGCTAATTTTGGAACGCTTCATGAAATATATTCATAGACGGTAAATGCAAGCCTGGGTGCATCGTTAATGAGCTGAAGAACCAAAACAAATTAAATTTGTGGAATGGAGCCTTTTGAAATGGCCTTTACAAACGGCAATGAAATTTCGACATTATTCAAGGAATCGTGAATATAAGCTGCCTTTCATTTGGCATATTTGCAAAAATTATATTTGTTACAAAAAAAAACAACATTATTTTCTATTTTTATTATTATATATTTTTGAAATAAAAATAATCCACCTTGTACACCAGAAAATTTCTTTAAACTATCTTGCGCAGCAGTTTGTTTATATTATCTTCACGGTTACCGAAATCACCAACGTAGTGGCCACAGTAAGTTCGAGGCTTTCTTGAAGTGGGATCCAACAGTGAATATTTCGTGCGCCAAATAATCAACGCACTGAATATCGTGCGCTTTGTGCAATTTGCGTTCGATCACAAAGTTGTCA
>NW_016160227.1:19191-26045 GCF_001687245.7 Rhagoletis zephyria | reverse complement strand
AAGAACAACATTTTTTTCTATGAATCGACATACTTTAAGCATTGTTGACGCTATTTCCATTTGAATGAGGAAATAGCGTCAATGACTTTATTTCCAAATTTTTGTTGACTTTATTTCGCTTTTGAAAAGGTAATAATGTCAATTGACTTTATTTCGCACCAGGGTGGGAAATAAAGTCAATTGACCTTATTTCCATTGACCTTATTACCTGTCACCGATGATATACTTTAAATAAATTATGAGTCTGCGAAAATATCTTTTCAGCATATGAATATACTTCTTAACTTTTTCCCGAATATTTACATACAGGTTCGAAATTATGCCAGTAACATTCAAATATCGTCGCTTGGATGGAAAATTTCCGTAAGCGTCAGTTTGACAGTTTTTAGTTAAAGATGCAGTTATATATTTTAAAATCAGATATTTCTGGAGATTTTTTTTTTTGCGAAACTCACGATTAGGCTAATTAGTGAAAATTATTGTTAATTTATAAAAAAATTTATCACATTTGGCGTATACGACAAAATTTTGTTAAACTCATAAATGGTTGACAGTAAACTAAAAAATAAGATAATTTAAGAATTTCGTGAACTAGTAAATAGCATTCTCCGGCACTTTGGAGAAAATCTGTAGTCGAGTTTCTGAGAAATTGAATTCCAAACTTCAATTGTGATTTCCCGAAACCTGCCGAAAGTAACATGCAACGACCTTTTATCTAGGCGACGATATAACATTTAGCTAAAATATGCATCTAAATAAATTATAATTGTCATTATTTTCGCAGTTGAAGTATATGCCAGGCGAGTAACAGGTATATTTATACATACATATGTAAGTATACCTAAATTAGCACGTTGAGCTTGTATAATCATCCCTCTAATGCATTAATTCTATATACGTTAGGACCAACGCCCGACGCAGTTATGTCTTTATTTAATAACGGCCTTATGACAAAATATTCAAGAAATATATTTTTAGATTTTTATTTACTTCATTTCATACATTAATATTTACCTGATTTTTTGTTTAATAAATACCAGGAATAAATATTTAATAAAAAACTATTTCACTTAAGCTTAACCAACTTTTAGTTGCTCGGAGCTAATTTTGGAACGCTTCATGAAATATATTCATAGACGGTAAATGCAAGCCTGGGTGCATCGTTAATGAGCTGAAGAACCAAAACAAATTAAATTTGTGGAATGGAGCCTTTTGAAATGGCCTTTACAAACGGCAATGAAATTTCGACATTATTCAAGGAATCGTGAATATAAGCTGCCTTTCATTTGGCATATTTGCAAAAATTATATTTGTTACAAAAAAAAACAACATTATTTTCTATTTTTATTATTATATATTTTTGAAATAAAAATAATCCACCTTGTACACCAGAAAATTTCTTTAAACTATCTTGCGCAGCAGTTTGTTTATATTATCTTCACGGTTACCGAAATCACCAACGTAGTGGCCACAGTAAGTTCGAGGCTTTCTTGAAGTGGGATCCAACAGTGAATATTTCGTGCGCCAAATAATCAACGCACTGAATATCGTGCGCTTTGTGCAATTTGCGTTCGATCACAAAGTTGTCAAGAGTTTGGGACACGTTGATGGTTGTGCCTGACAATTCCACGTTTGTAGATCAATTCACGAACTGATATAAGATTTGGATAGCCCCATGTAATATAGGGTTCGGAAATCCGTAGCATATTAATGGTTGCCTTGTTCAATTCGATGAACAAACCGTTGTTAATGTGGCGAAGATGGAACCACAGTAAAACTTTACGCACTTTTGGTGCAACTTTGTTGATAAAGATCACAAAAGCCATTATGCGGGCACGTAGAATGGGCCGCGTTTCTTTGCCAGACGGCGCAACTTCATCTCACGGCGGCCATCAGGAGATATTTTGCTTGATATTTCTCAGCATGCTCCAAGTTTTCACGCTTGCGGAGTGCAATCACAGCAGAGCGCTTTAGTTTACGCTTGATCAGGGTAGCACGTTTCCTCACCTGCTTCTTGCTTAACTTCATCTTCGACTCGGGGACAGCAGGCAGCTTCCTGGAAGCAGCGTTGCCAGGTTGACGTTTTTAACGTCATTTGGACGTTTTTTGTATCCTGTTGACGTTTGGACGTATTTTATGTAAAAAAAAATTACGTTTTTTAACTTCCCAGGAATTTTTTTCTCTTTNTTTTAACGTCATTGGACGTTTTTTGTATGTTGTTGACGTTCGGACGTTTTTTGTGCAGAAAATGATGTTTTTAACTTCCCAGTAATTTTTCTCTGTTGCTAAATCTTGTAAGTAGAACTCATTTTGAATTATTTTCTTAATAAATCTTTACAAGCTTTGTGTTTTGCAGCAACTGCTTCAAAAGATATTTATTCATTGGACACAGATGACTTAAATATGATGCATATCAAGCGTACGCGCATTTTTTTTTTTATTCTTGGACTGTGTTCAAAGTCTGGTTGTGTAAATACTTGAGGTTACGAGGCTTATTGTAATGTTTGCAATTGCACATTAAAAGCCAAATCAGGAAGAGCTGTTCTCTTGCAACACGCACGCTCGCAAAAGCATCAAAAAAGCTGTAGCAGCATAAAAAGTCAGAAAACAGTAGGCGACTTTTTTAATTTTAAATTTAATTTAAAATGTAATGAACGCAAAAAAGGCTAAAATATTGATATACTCCTTCTTAACAGAACGTAATTTAGCATTTTCGACCGCCGACCCCCTTACCAAATGTCTACAAGAAAAAAAAAATTATTAAAAATCAACACGATTATTTAGCCCCTTTAAAATTGCACATTATTGCCCTGAACTGCATACTCAAAAAAATTCTAAAAAATCTAAATAAAAAGTTGAAAATCCAGCTGAAGCTTTGCAGTTTTTTTATAATTTTTGCACAAAGTTTGAAATGTGGATTTATATTTTGTTTGTTATATAATGAGCTTTTATGGAATAACAATTTACATTAACCAATGGAAATCGCAAAAAATTGGAAAAATAAAATACTCCCCTCATTTTGTTTTGTTGTAAAATTTTTGAGAAATGTGAATTCACCACGATGCAATACAGAAAGAACACGGACGAGGGATATAATTTTAAGTATTCAGTGGCAATGCGCAGAGCGTTCCGAGTAGCAAAATTAATTTGTATCAAATATAACATTAAACGGTGGTTCTAATACATTTTTTAATACTATTAATCAGAGTACATACATTATATGGTATTTCTTTCAAAAATTAATGCACTATATGCATTTTTTTAATATTTCTTAAGTTTCTTTCATTAGTGCTGAAAAGCAACCCTGCGTGTAAGAAATTATGTGGTACTTAAAATTTCACCTCTGGAAACTTTATCCCCATAAAGGACTTCACCACAGTTTTTTTACTGGATACACTGAGCTTGCAAATAAAGCCAGCACAAGGCGTATGATAGCCAAGAATGATAGAATAAAAGATGCGCCAATCGAGCTGACCGTGACGTCGACAATACCACAATGAGAGAGCAAGACGAAATCGACAAGAAAAAGAGGAAGCATTGAACAAAAGGCAGTATTGCCAAGTTTTGAATTTAAAAAAGCCCGAAATTTTTATTGGTGTATTTTATGGACTATATGCATACATAATTTTATTGTAAGAATACCGATTCAAATTAATAAAAATCAACGTTTCTTGCACGACGGTCGATATCTTCTGGCATGATTGAAGTTGCTGCCACATATTTTGTGGTCGCTTATGATTGTTACTGTGCCATAATTTTGTTAACATTTTTGTAAAGTTGCTTACTACACTTACGATTGCTATAAAGTTTGCTTCAATATTTTTAAGATTTTCAAATTTGGTGCCTTCAAATTAAAAACAAAAGCACCAAAAAAGCACCAAGCACCAAACCTCAAAAATTTTCGCGTTATGAATACCCACTAAATTTGGTGCGAAAAGCATCAAGTTGGCAACAGTGAATGTAAACAAAAGTATTGTATGACGTCAGCGATTGGGTGGATGCTGTCTAATCGACGTACAATAATACAAGGTTCGATAAACTGACAGTTGTCTCTCTCGCACCGCTCCCTTAGCAGTAGCACCGTGTTGCTTCTTTTCAAATTTACTTGGAATGTAGCTTTTCTGTGAAATAGAAGTATAAGCTTTTGTGCAATATGTTTATTTGTATATGCATATGAAGCACATTTAACTGATGAAAACATAAATTGTTTTTAAATTGGATGTTTGCATAAATCTCATAGTAGTTTTTTTTTTAACTTTGAGTCCTTTTGCAGTTTCTATACAGCTAAATAGCACATAAATTACGTAATTCACGTAGATATATTAATATTTCTTTCAATTTTTCATTTAAAATAACAGATTTCCTGCAAATACATTAGAATTTACAAAAGGAATTTCACTACTAATTGCCTCCTTTGCGTACTTTTCTACTACCATTTTCGCACCAAGGGATTGCATTCTTCGCCTTTCTCTGTCCTTCGTAAGTGCAACCTTTTGTAAAGGAGTGTCAAACCGCGGCTGTCAATAATTATCTAACCTTGTCTTATTGAATCATGGGCGCGACCTTTTTTTTCTGGATCGTGGGTGATAGCGATAGAAGCCATGCTTCTTCTTATAAGCACGCTTGTGTCAAATTATCGCCTGTTTTGCTGTGTTTACATATCCGCGTATACATACACATATACGGAAATATATACCCTGGAAACAAATGCTCCCGAAACCTTTAAGAGTATCGGAAATTTATTACAATTCTTTTAGGAATCTTTAAAGAAAAACATATGAAGCGGTTGACAAGAACTAGTAAAGAAATTTCTGTACGATTTCTTAAAGAAAATTAAAAAAAAAAATTGTAAATATACATACGAATGTGAATAGTAAAAGAAGCCGTTGTTGACACAAGGAGTTCATACCAACGGTAAATGTGGTTTTTGTACGATTGCTACAACCTGTAGTNTCACCAAACGAATTTAATAAGAAATTATTTGAATTAATACGGTGACTGCATTACGGATTAACCGACAAGGTGGATGTCCATGCTGGTTTTGCATGTTCTTTTTGTTCAACGCTCCCTGAGCAAACAAATACGCAAACAAAGCAGCCTGATTCCTTTATCCGCGGAAGCCGAGTGGTGAGAGCTGCATACTTACGGTGACCATAAATATATTTTCAAAATGCAGGACAATTTTTCAAAAATTGAACCTACATATAATTGCGTAGTATAAAAATAACAAAAATATACTACATATATACGTTCTTCGTCATTTGAATAGCGCACCCTTTTTTTGATTTTCTAACATACAAAGTATGCTTGACAAAATTTTTATATGGAAGAAAATGCGCAGCACCGTCAAAAAAAAATTGTCGCCCCTATGTTTATTTTATTTTTTTTTTTAATTTAAAAAATGGGATGTAGACGTAGAATATGCTATATTTTTATAAAAAGTTAATGAATATTGAACAAACAAAAGGAAAACTGTACCTACTAAGTATTAAAAGGATGCGCTATTCAAATAACGAAGAGTGCATATTTCTTAATTATTAATCCAATTTTAAACTTTAAACATAAATCAAATTTGCTTCATTGGCATTAATATTTTAGTAATGAATATTTACAAAATTATAATAAGGCATATTACATATTACTTTACACGAAATATGAACCTCTGTAAAGCACATTTTTTAGGCAAACTGGTCGTTGGGTCGTTGAACATGAAAAAAATACCCATGGTTTTAAAGAAGTGTTTTCGAGATTTGTTCGAAAAACGTATTTTTAGTACTTTTTCAGTTATTCCTCAATATCTCATGAAACGACCAACAGTTCGAAAGGTATTGATGGGCTCCTTGCAAAAATATATATTTTTTGTGCAGATTGTGTTCCGTAACATCTATATTTCTCATCAGATTTTCATTTACTGTAAAAAGAAAATGATTGAAATTTAAATTTTTCGATTTTGGTCGCTTGTAACACTGTAATTTTCATCGAAATCGGCAAAGTAATATATTTTTGTAAGAGGACTGTAGGTAACTTATGTCGATTGGATAATTTTTTCATGAGATATTGACGAATAGGTTCGAAATGTACCAAAAACACGTGTTTCGAAAAAATTACGAAAACGCTTGTTTGAAAGGAAAATTGGCTTGGAAAATTTTTTTTCTTAAGCGATTACCACAAAATTTGTAGAACAGTGTCATCGATATATTTGATGCTTGTCTTCAATTTCTCGTCATCCATTGTCCATAACCGTACAATATTTAGAACGCATTGACTAGTTGAACCTTCAAAACCAGCTTACCCTTATGTAGTTTATTTCGATTAGGAAAAGTGAATTTTAAAATATCGAAGAAAATGCGGGACAAAGGCAGGACATGTGGAAAAAATCAGTACATATTGGGGGTTTTCTGTTTTGAAAAACTACGCAGGACAGACCTTTAAATTACAGTACGGTCCTGCAAAAAACAGAACGGATGGTCACCGTAACTATAATGTCAAATGATGAATAACTTTTAACCCTTTTCAAATTTGCATTTTCCATTTTTCATTAAAAATTCAGTTGCGTGCTGTGAGAAAGTTGTGAATTGTGTGATTTTTTATACCCGGCGCACTTGTGCACAAGGGTATTATACCTTTGTTGACATAAGGTTGTTTGTAACAGGCAAAACGAATCGAGATAGATATAGACAAATGTATACATAAATGATCAGAATGAAAAGAGAAATCGATTAAGCGGTGATTGTCTGTCCGTCCTTCCGTCCGTCCGTCTGTCTGTGCACACGATAACTCGAGTAAAAATTGAGATATCTTAACGAAACTTTATACATGCACTTCTTTTGGGCGTAGGACGGATGGTATTGAAA
>NW_016160227.1:3441-19158 GCF_001687245.7 Rhagoletis zephyria | reverse complement strand
GAATTTGTTTTGATAACTTTTGATTTTGAAATTTTAGCAAAAGTCGTTATAACCTATTTATGAGATTGAAAATGAAAAGCGTGGGGCGCATATAATAGCCACCAGAATTGATATGAAGGGTAATATATGTTCATATGTATGTGGATATATGAATAACGACCGCTTAAAATCGATCTCAAATTTGTACTTTCGCTGAAGAAATTTTAGGTCTATGTTATGTAGTTTGCCTATTGTCAATTAAATATAATGCTTTGTATTGCATGCGCCCCACGCTTTTCATTTTCAATCTCATAAATTGGTTATAACGACTTTTGCTAAAATTTCAAAATCAAAAGTTATCAAAACAAATTCTATGGGACTGAGAAATATTATTTTCTACTTTTTAGTCCATTTATAAAAGCGTTGTATATTAAAAAGTTTTTTTTTTATATTATTTATTTTTTACTTTTTTGTCTTGTCTGTATAAAATTTTGCGATAGATATTAAAATAATTCAACGATATTAATAGAAAGGTGCACACACATGCATTTACATATGTATGTACATACAAACGAGCACCAATTACTTTTATTTAAAGAAATGGCGTGTCGTCTATTTCCGCTGTAGCGAACGTAGTACATAGGGCGACATCTAGATGTCATCTACCTCGCCCTATTCACTACAGATGTCGCCCTATGCACTAGACTTTTTATAGGAACTTTTAAAGAAATGGCGTGTCGTCTATTTCCGCTGTAGCGGACGTAGTACATAGGGCGACATCTAGATGTCATCTAGCTCGCCCTATTCACTACAGATGTCGCCCTATGCACTAGACTTTTTTATAGGAACTTTGTAAAGCAAAGGTTTTATGGTGTCGGACACACAACATGGAAAGTTTCTGGATCCACAACATTGAAAGTTTCTGGAGCCACAACATTGTAAGTTGATAAAAGCGTTGTAAAAAAGGAAAAGGAGCAGGAACTACGAGCGTTGCGCTGTGTGTGGCAAGAGCCAAGACGTTAAAGTGGTGCGATGCTTTAAGGCGGCTAGTTGCGAAATTAGAAGATTTCGTTGGGAGAACAGCTGCGGTGTTCAATTAGAAAATTCTTCCCGTGTCTGTGAAAATCACTTCAACGCGAGTGATTTTATTACTTGACAATTGCAGGCAAATATTTTTAAGCGCATGCGTTTATACCCAGGCGCAGTTTCCATGCCCTTTGAAACAAGTAGTTTCTTACAAAATTATGCTCACATAACCACGTCAGGACCTAGATTTACACGGATATACATAAATAAGTATGTAGAAGAAAACATTAAATTATTTTATTTTATAAGTCCCGGATGTTTTTTTAGAACTAAATATTTAAATAAGAAACTAAACGCGCAAAAACATTGAATAAAAACAAAAAACAACTTTAAAACATTTTCAAAAACGTATCCTTCATTTAATTACGTGGTTTCCTTTATGAGGTATTCGTTTCTGTCCATATGTATATGTGCATATAAGATGCGTATGCAATTGAAATTCTTTGAAGGTAATATTGAAGTAATTCTTAAAATTAGGGTACGTACGTATGTATGTATTTATGCTGTTGAAGTAATAAATAGCTTTCTGGCTTTATTTTCCTGATTTCGATTGGAGGGGCAGTTAAATCTGCCGAGCAATGGCAAAATGTAAGTATAGTGATGAAGTAGGGGCATTTCCAGAAATGCATTACTGCCAAACGTCGCACGTCTTATTCCAATAATATATTTACTGAAATCAGACATCATTATATATTTAAGTATAAAAAGAGGTGCTTTGCAGTAAGGCATTTCCGAAAACGGTCTACATCAAAGAAAAGTTAAGTGTGAAAGTGAGTTTCTATTATTTTACAAAGGTCTGGCGCGACTTAAAAAGTCGAACATCAGCGCGAGTTCGTGATCGCAAAAGGGAGCAAGCATTGACGGGGAATATACCGCTTCAACAGCCTCCCTTGAGCGAGTTGGAAAAGCGGGTAAAAGCTCTAGTGGGAAGCAGCTATATGGAGGGGCAACCGGATGTACAGGAGAATATTCCCATGGAAGAGGTAAGTTGAATTATATCGTATTAAATGCTAATCATATTGTAATTTTCATTATGCTATTTTTCTAACCTACAAGTGGCCTTGGGGGCGGCGGATTAAAACTTCCGCCTAGTGGTGGAGGAAGATTTAGACACCATCCTCCTACCTCCATTAACGGTGTCAGAAGGCGATTCGGAGCTTCGGTGCGAAAGTCCGAAAACTCTAAGTCAGACACCACGCAGGACCGTCAAGCGAAAACGTACGGAGGAATCGCCAACAAAGACCCGATTTCTAAAAATTGCGGAGGCACAGGCCGAATCGGAAAGGGTATTTTTTTTTAATATTTTATTTTTATTGTATTATTAATAAAACCCTTATTTTCTTAGATGCTTGCTGAAGGTGCTGCTACGAACGCGGAGGCCAACCGTTCCAATGCTGAGGCAATTAGCAGGATGGCTGCTGCCACAGAGCAAATGGCTACCGCCACTGCAACAATGGCACAGGCCTTCACGGTGTTGGCGGAGGGGGTGAAATCTTGTGCCAATGCTTTCACCGAGTTTACTCGTTCACTGGGCCCTCCCAAATATACATATGTAAATATTTTTTGTACATATATATGTATATATTTTTATTAATAGCACAGGCCTGCGAAATTTGAATGTTTTCCCCCGCTCCAATAATTATGTTATTTTTTTAATTTTTGGGTATGTTAAACTAAAATACATCTTTGGTTATTTCTTGCACGTCGAGATTTTTTTTATTGGTGGCACGTATATTTTAGAATTTTTAGCAATTTGCTCGTAAAGCCAAAAACTACCTAATTTAAAAATGAATGTTTACTTAAAAACCAACAGTTTTAATTAAAAATACCCATAAATAGACTAAGTAAATTAGAAAAACTTATATAATTCCGAAGTTAACGCTAAGAAAATTGATATAAGTTACATAAGTTTTTCTAATTTACTTAGTCTATTTATGGGTATTTTTAATTAAAACTGTTGGTTTTTAAGTAAACATTAAATTTTAAATTAAGTAGTTTTTGGCTTTTCATGCAAATTGCAAAAAATTCTAAAACATACCTGTCACCAATAAAAAGATCTCGACGTGCTAGAAAAACCAACGATGAATTTTAATTTAACATACCCAGATATTAAAAAAAAATAACATAATTATTGGAGCGGGGGAAAAATTTAAATTTCGCAGGCCTGTGTAATAGGTTAAGGTTATAATTAACTTCTTGTTGTAGTGCCTTTTTAATTTTTTGTTTTGTTTCTTTAATGAATTCCGAATTGTTTACTAGTTATAAGTGTTGTTCCTTGAATATACGGAAATTTTTTATTTAATAATCGCAATGTTTTTCATGCTATATATTTTTGTTATTTTTTTTTTAATTATGGCTTATATTTTAACAAATACTATACAAATCCAAGTTTCATACTATGCACGTAATTTAGAAATAATAGGCAAACTTTTATCAAAATTGCAAACTTTTTAATAAAAACTTCTAAAAAAAAATCAGGTATGTACTCTTATAGCCCATTCAATTTTATTCTAATAATGTGTCCCTCGCATTTTTTTCCCATATAAAGTATTTTCAGAATTTTTTTTATATGGGAAAAATGGACAGGACAGCAAACAAATTATCAACAGCGAAAATTTTTATACATTGAAATTTTCACATTGTTATAATAAAATTAAATGGGCTATAAAAGTACATTCTAGAATTTTTTTTAGAAGTTCTTACTAAAAAGTTTGGAATTTTGATAAAAGTTTGCCTCATATTTCTAAATTACGTACATAGTATGAATCTTCGATTTGTATAGCATTTGTTAAAATAAAAGCCATACTTAAAAAAATAACAAAAATGTATAGCATGAAAAACATTTCGAATATCAAAAAAAAATCGCCGTATTAACTATTAATTAATGAATTATTTAATTTCCCAAACCTTTGAAAAGGGTTAAAAAACAGCATCAAATTCTTATTATTATGATTCCGTTGATACAATTTTTTAATATTTTTATGTAGATTTTTTAAGCTTAAACTGTTTTTTCATCTGGGAGGATTTTTTCTAAAAAATCCTTTAAAAAACTATTTTTATTCATAAAATACTCCATTTTAGAGGTATTTTCAAACCAGTCCAGCTCACGTAAATCTTATTATTTTTCAGAAATATTTTGGTAGAAGTCTTAAATGTACAAGGTTTGGTAATCCCGCCGGAAAACCGCACTTTTTTTGTACATTGTACAGTAGTCGAAAAAATTATATCCGCACCAAACTTTGACAAGTTATAAAATATTATATTTGTTGTTATTTAATTTTGGTTAGTTTTTTATAGTTCGTTCTTTACCAACATCCGTGTAAATACAAGTTTAAAGGCAGTGTCACAGGATTGGATATTTTCCAAAATTTGGTGCAAATCGTATCCCAATTGTGTGAATACCCAAATATTTTTCTTTATCCCAATCACGAAAATTAATTTGTTGAAATTTTTCAATAGAACATCGCTGTATTGTACCAATCTTTTGACCACAAAAAAAATGTCAAATTTTTTTATTTTGTTCCAATAGCCCAATATAAAAATATACCAATCTGTACAAATGTAACAATCGAGTGCCACTGCCTTAAAAATTTATGCAATTTAAAAAAATATTCAACAAATTTTCGTGAAATTTTCGAGTTTTTTAATTAGATTCTGAGTATGCAGTTTTGTTGCCCATTGAATTCCAGTAGAATAAAGTATATATTTCAAATGGCTCGAAATTTGTACGAAAATTTGAGTACTACACTTGCAAAATGCACTATGTAAAATTTTTTTAATTTTTAGTTTTTGGTGGATTACGTACCAGTATTGAAAGTAGGTTCATGTCCACTAACAACACAGTGCAAAATCTTTTTATATTCTGATAAAATAGCATAAAATGTTAACTCTTCTTCCAAAAGTCGCTATCATACTTATTTATAAACTTTCAAAAGTATCCATCTTCTGATGAACTTAGAAAACTGCTTTAGGTCGTATAGACTGTTGATGTTGTCTTATGTCATGTTATATTATGTTATCATTTTATAAGGCTCTTATTTACCCAAATTTTCAGGTAATAATAAAAAAGATTATATTTAAATGNAGACAGCGCTGCTCTTACTTGTTTTTTTTAATATTGCACAAATTTGGAAACTTGGATTAACACGGGTCTTGTTAAAGAATAAACTATATTTTTATCAAAAAATAACCAAAATTAAATATGTTTAATTGGACATACATATTGTACATAAAGGAAGTACATAACAAAATAAAAAAAATATGTATGTATAGTTAAAAAATAAAATAATCAAAACCATTTGGATTGATACCCATATGTTATTACCCATATAACTTTTTAAATATTTTAATATTTTGAATTTAATTTCTATTATGTGGCAAACCTTTTTGAAAAATAAAACCGTATTGCACTTCTACATACCAATCTCGTCAATTCTCGGTGCAGATGTGATGACGGTGGGTTAAATATTTTACGTAAAAACCTCCGAACTCGATTATTTGCATTTGATTTTCTAACATCTGGCAACCCTTTTCAAGAACCAAAACCACGTAAAAGGAAAGCCTTTAATATATATATGTATATATACAGTATCGTTCATATCTATAGCACGCGTTTTCAAAGAGATATTGTGTGCCACTTATGTTTTTTTATTTATTTTTAAGAATTTTCAATTAAAGTATAGTTCTTTCTCTAACAAAACCCATACAAACCCAAGTTTAAAAATTTGTAGAATACTACAAAAAAGTGCAACAAATTTTCATATAAATTTCAAACTTTTTTCTCGGAAGTGTTAGAATTTTTCTGAATACACAGTTTTATAGCCCAATCAATTTTAGTCTGATAATGTGCAAGTTTCAAGTGGCTAAAGGTTACCGTTGGTTTTTTAGAATTTTTTTCGCCAAAGGTGTTGCGGTTTTCTTCCATATACAAATAAATTGAGTTTATCCATTATAGCCAATGCAACAAAAAAAATTCTAAAAAATTAACGGTAATTCGTAGCAACTTGAAATTTGCACATTATCAGACTAAAATTGCAGGGGCTAAAAAACTGTGTACTCAAAAAAATTCTGACACTTCCGAGAAAAAAGTTTGAAATTTAGGTGAAATTTTGTTGCACGTTTTTGAAGTTTTCTACAAGTTGTTAAACTTGGGTATATATGGGGTTTGTCTGAGAATGAACTAGATTTTAATTGAAAATTCTTAAAAATAAATAAATAAACATAAGTGAAATGGCGTGCTATAGATATGACCGATACTGTATATGTGACACGTAAAGTTAAAAGGGACCTACGGTCATAAAAAATCGGTTTTCACTTTTTCATCGACTTTTATCTATAAACTATATCTATCTACTATCTATATCTATACTATCTATATACTATAGTAAACGGGCCACTCTTTCCAATGCAGTAAACCGCAGCTTTCTAGCTGCATTAGTTTTTTTCACAATTTCACTTCAAAGTTAGGTACCTTCACACAAAAAAAGTACAAAAAAATCAAATCTGACAAACTATTCTGAAATTAATCAAATTCGCTTGAAAATCGTTACTCGGGGGTTTTCGAACATCGGATTCGTAATCAGCGACACCAAAAACCCCCGGGTAATGAGTTTCAAGCGATTCCGATCAATTTTTAAAAAAGTCATCCGCCATATTGGATCCGCCATTTTGAATTTTGGAAAACTAACATCGGATTCATAATCAGCGACCGCGAAAACCCCCGAGTAATTTCAATCCATTAAGACGTTCAGAAGCATCAAAATCAACTTGTAAACTTCAAAGTCGTTTTTCTCGAAATCTTTTTTTTCTGAGCGTAGGCCCCTTTTAACTTTACGTGTCACATATAAATATATTTAACGCTTTAAGGGCCGTTAGCGTATCTGTGTTAAGCTATAGTTTATTTATTTATTTACTACAGAAAATTCCATAGAATTACTTGAAAATAGATAAATTAACGGTCCTAAATCTCCGAACTCGATAAAGAAGTTTTAATTCAATAAAAGTCCCATATGATTATTATGAGAAGACGTAAATCATATTCGTCCTGAAATAAACGTCCCGAGAGACGAAAAAAAATAAAAAGCCGATATAATTATTACGAGAAGACGTAAATTATATTCGTCTTGAAATAAACGTCCCGAGAGACGAAAAAAATAAAAAAGTCCATATAATTATTATGAGAAAACGTAAATAATATTCGTCATGAAATAAACGTCCCGAGAGACGGAAAAAAATAAAAAGCCCATATAATTATTATGAGAAGACGTAAATAATATTCGCCTTGAAATAAACGTCCCGAGAGACGAAAAAAATAAAAAGCCCATATAATTATTATAATACGTAAATAATATTCGTCTTGAAATAAACGTCCCGAGAGACGAACAAAAATAAAAATCCCATATAATTATTATGAGAAGACGTAAATAATATTCGTCTTGAAATAATCGCCCCGCGAGACGAAAACAACTTTTCCATTGTTCAGTAATAATTATGGAGCAATATTTAATTTTATTTCTTATAATCGTTATGGTCTCAAATAGCCCCATTTTTCTCTAAGAGTACGGGATTGATCTCAGATATTTCCATACAACGGCATAGCCAGAACAAAATTAATTTCGCGATGGGGTTCTCGACCCTATTAAGGTGGCATTCCAGGGTACTATTTTCTATATATGTACATATATAGGTAAAACTTGTAAGTTAGGGGGCTCGAGCACCCCCCGCTCCTAACAGTTCCCCAGATATGCCACGCCCCTTTTTTCAATAGCGCCGATTTTTCTTCATGACTATGCGACTGATTTTATATATCTTGTACATACCAAGTTCCAGTACTCTACCATGAACACTTCCAGAGATATGCAGTATGAAAAATCCAGTTTGTATGAGAGTTGCCTCGCCCCTTTTTTCCAATAGCCCAAATTTTTCTTCATGACTATGTGATTGATTTTGTATATCTTGTAAATACCAAGTTAAAGTACTTTATCATGAACACTTCCAGAGAAGTGTTCTTGCACTTCCAGAGATATGCAGTGTGAAATATTTAGTTTGTATGGGAGCTGCCACGCTCCTTTTTCCAACAGCCCAAATTTTTCTTCATGACCATGGGATTGATTTTATATATCTCCATACCAAGTTCCAGTACTCTATCAAGAACACTTCCAGAGATATGCAGTATGAAAAATCCAGTTGGCATGAGAGTTTCCCGCCCCTTTTTCCAATAGCTCCAATTTTTCTTCATGACTATGCGATTGATTTTATATATTTCCATACCAAGTTCTAGTACTCTATAATGAACACTTCCAGAGATATGCAGTGTGAAAAAGTCGGTTTATATGGGAGGTACCACGCCCCTTTTTCCAATAGCCCAAATTTTTCTTCATGACTATGCGATTGATTTTATATATCTTGTACATATCAAGTTCCGGAACTCTACCATAAACACTTCCAGAGATAAGCAGTGTAAAAAATTCGGTTTGCATGGTATGTGCCACGCCCCCTTCACTTAGTTGTATGAAACATACTTTACAACCTTTTCTCATACCTACCAAATATACACAAAAAATTTCATACAAATCGGTCATGCCGTT
Source organism: Rhagoletis zephyria (assembly GCF_001687245.7). Classification (NCBI taxonomy): domain Eukaryota; kingdom Metazoa; phylum Arthropoda; class Insecta; order Diptera; family Tephritidae; genus Rhagoletis; species Rhagoletis zephyria. The sequence continues at coordinate 10,507 of NW_016160227.1, read as the reverse complement.
TCGGAGGAGTTCGACCATAAACACCGTGACACGATATTTTTATATATTAGATAGAGATTGTTCATACAAAAATACTAAAACTTCTACAAGAAAAAAATAGAGACCATTTTTTAGGATAGGGAAACCCTAATCACCAAATTCCAGTACTCTATCGGTTTGTATGGGAGATGCCACGCCCCTTTTCCAATAGCCCCAATTTTTCTTCATACCAGGTTCCAGTACTTCCAGAGATATGCAGTATGAAAAACTAAGTTTGTATAGGAGGTGCCACGCCCTTTTTCCGATAACCACAATTTTTCCCCATGAGTATGCGATTGCTTTCATATATCTCCATACCATGCTCGAGTCCTCTTCCATGAACATTTTCCGGGATATGCAGTATGAAAAATTCGATTTGTATGGGAGGTGCCACGCCCCTTTTTCTAATAGCTTACATTTTTCTTCATGTCTGCACACCAAGTTCCAATAGGTACTCTACCATGAACACTTCCACAGATATGCAGTATGAAAAATTCGGTTTGTGTGGGAGGTGCCACGCCCCCTTTTCCAATGACCGCATTTGTTCTCCATGAGTATGTAATTGTTTTCAAATGTCTCCATACTACCATGTTGAAGTACTCTACCATGAACAATTCCAGACAGGGATGAAAAATGGAAATTTCAGATTGTACCTAATATCATAAAATAAATGCACCTAAATGAGACAGATTGTACATAAAAAAAGTTCTTATCATTCGAATGTAGTTTTTTAATAATAGTTTGTACAATAGGAATACAAAAGGCAGATGTACATACTTTAAACTTGATTAGCTTATTCTAACTGAGCTTATATCTACATCCAGAGCAGAAGCTTTGTTTTTTGCCTAATTTTGACTACTGAAAAATATTGGCGAAATAGACCAAAAACCATATATTTAATTTTTCTGTATTGGCATTAACCTATCTGCGCAATGCGTTTGAATTCACCAAAGGGAGATAGTTTTGAGGCAAACGTATTTTTTTTGCGCATACGCAAGTTTTCTATGAATTAGTATCTGTGGATATATGTGAGATAGGGATGTGTCGAATGTCATATTTTTCACATTCGCGAATGCGAAAGTGCGAATTCGAATGTGCTTGGTTATAGCTTCGTTTTTATTACTTACAAATTTTGTAAATTATTAGAATATTGAACGAGTGCTCAACCTATACAGTGTTTTAATCTAGTAGTCAGAGTTCAAAAGGGACATATTATATTTCAAAAAAAGTAATTTTGCCGCCTTTTCTTCCATGAGGCGATTTCTTAGAGGCTCGTATATAAGGCCGGCTGCACTGAACAATTGCTCACTTGGCACGCTGGCGGGTGGAGCGCTCAAATATTTGCGGGCCAGATCTGTCAATTTGTCGTATTCACATTTTTTAATGTTTCCAGATTCTACATCCGAGCCTTCGCTTTCGCTGGAGGAATCCAAAATTATATATAGGTTGCTTATAAGACTTTTAGAAGTTCTTGTTGAAGGCCCATCATTGCTTGATAAACTACCTGACCGTTAAGCGCCTGAAGCTAAAAGCCGGCTATTGTCCGCACCCTGGTTAGACAGACTTAGAGCCATTTCAACAGTATTAGAGTGGACTCTCTGCCCATGTACACATTTGCATTTACAAAACATTCGTATCATTTGATGCGAATGCGAATGTGTAAAATGATGCGAATCATTCGCATAACAAATGCGAATGCAAATATTCGCAACATCCCTGATGTGAGAAATACATTCAAGCGAATTTGACGTTTTAGTAGTGAGTATATCAAGGATTTAAAGAAATTCAATTTAATATTTAATATTGTATAAAACTCGGTTGTTAACAGTTGCAAGAAAAATGTTTGAATAATAATTAAAATTTTCTGTTTGATTGACGAACCACAAAAATCACATAAATCTAAAATTTCCAAAATTACAAAGTTGAAATGAACACAGTACAATAAAAGGTAATAACACAAATACAAACCCTACAATACTCCCCCTTCTAGAGAATTAATGTTATATAAATTAAAAGTAACTCGTTTCTTATTTGATGTTGTGTTATTCATTGTATTAGTGTTTGTTTCTGGTATTAGTTCTGTTTCAATGATTGCTGGTTTTAGTCTGTCTATCGGAATTGTTTTAACCTCATTATCTACTTCAAGTTTGAAATATTTTTTGTTTTTTTCAACAACCTTATAAGGTCCTTCGTATGGTTGTTGCAATGATCTTTTATTAATAACACGCATAAAAACAAATTTACAAGTCTCCAAATCCTTTGGTATATATACACCAGTATCAGAATTTTGATTATGCCTTAAATTTGATTTAACATTTTTAAAATGTTCCCGTAAATTACCTAAAACTTCAATTGGGGAAAATTTTTCTTCAGATGGAACAACAAGTTCACCGGGTAGGCGTAAATTTTGCCCAAAAACCATCTCAGATGATGTGGCTGAAATACTTTCTTTATACATCGATCGTAAACCAAGAAGTATTATCGGCAGCTCATCATACCAATTGTTGATTCCATTTCTAGCCATTATCGTAGCTTTTAACTGCCTGTGAAACCGTTCTACCATACCATTCCCTTGAGGATGATATGCAGAAGTTGTAACGTGATGACTACCAAGCAATTTTGTTAGTTCCGAAAACAATTTTGACATAAACTGAGTACCCTGATCTGTAGTGATTTTTAACGGTACCCCAAAACGTGAAACATATTCTCTAAAAAATTTATTTGCAACCACTGCCGCTGAAATGTCCTTTAATGCATATGCCTCGGGCCAACGCGTGAACCTGTCAACTATTGTAAAAATGTAACGATGTCCTTTCGATACAGGAAGAGGTCCAACAATATCTAAATGAATATGATCAAATCTACTTTTGGGAATCGGAATTTTAATTACTGGAGATTTTGTGTGACGATTAACCTTCGATTTTTGACAATTTATACATTCTTTTGACCAAATATTAATTTCTTTGTGCATTTTTGGCCAATAGTACTTTTTAATAATTAGACGACGTGTAGCTTTTGTACCAGGATGTGTAATGCCATGTAGCATATTAAACACTGTCTTGCGTAAACAATTTGGAACAAATGGCCTAGGATTCTCACCTGTCATTTCACACCAAATATTAAAATTTAAAAGTGGAATTTGAATTAATTTAAGGTTATGTGATGTGTCTCCAGATTTTAATGTGTTTAGTTCCTCGTCCTGTTCTTGTTCATTTTGTAAAACTTTGAAATTCAGTTCTGTACCCTTAATTGCATCAACTTCGAAAGCTCGAGATAATGTGTCAGCTATAATGTTCTCCTGTCCTTTAATATATCGTATGTCATTAGTAAATTGTGCAATGAATTCCATATGTCTAGTTTGTCTCGGACTACGTTCGGTTTTTGAACTCAAAGCATATATCAAAGGCTTGTGATCCGTAAAAACTGTAAATTGTCGTCCTTCTAAAAGATAGCGAAAATGTTTAATGTTCAAATAAATAGCTAGCAACTCCCTGTCAAATGCACTGTACTTAACCTCAGATGGCGAAAGTTTCTTAGAAAAGAAAGCTAGTGGCTCTGATTTGTTATCAAACGTTTGATGTATGACACCACCAATTGCCGTATTAGATGCATCCACATTTAAAGAGAGTTTGGCATCTTTGTTAAAATGATTTAACAATATCGTAGACGCAAACTTTTCTTTAATACATTCAAAGGCTTTATTTGTTGTGTCATCCCAAATTAAGGACTTGTCACGTTTCTTAGTTGTTCGATTGATTAAATCGTAGATAACTGCCGTAAACTCAGCTAATTTTGGTACATATCGATGGTAATAATTAACCATGCCTATAAATTTCTGCGCCTGTTTAATAGATTTAGGACGTTCAAAACTACGAATTGCTATCACTTTTTCATCAGAGGGTCTAATTCCTGCCCCAGAAATATTATGTCCTAAAAAGTCAACACTTGTTACACCGAAAGTACATTTACTTGGTTTGATATTTAACCCGTACTCTGTTAGGCGTTGGAAAAGTATACGGAGATCTTTAAAATGCTGTTCTTCATTTTCACTTGCAACCAATAGATCATCAATATATGTAAAAACAAAATCTAAACCACTAACTACTTCATTAATAAATCTTTGAAAAGTTTGCGCTGAATTTCTTAGTCCGAAAGGCATTCGTATAAATTCAAACATACCGAAAGGTGTCGTTATTGCAGTTTTATAGATATCCTCTTCTGCCATTGGAATTTGGTGGTAGGCCCTTACCAAATCTAATTTCGAAAATATATACTTATTTCTGAGATTCATGTTAAAATCTTGAATATGAGGTAAAGGATAACGGTCCGGTACAGTCACAACATTAAGTCTCCGAAAATCACCACAAGGACGCCAGTCATTCAGTTCTTTTTTAGGTACAAGATGCAGTGGAGATGCTACACAAGAATTTGAAGGTCTACAAATCCCTGTCCTCACTAAAAAATCTAATTCAGTTTTGGCTACTTTAAATTTAATCGGATCCAAGCGCCTTGGCTTAGAGAATGGCAGATTTCCTTCAGTAAAAAGTCTGTGAACCGTAGAATGTTTAACCGGTTTCGAATAATCTGGTTCAGCGATCAAAGAAGGAAACTCCTTCAACAATCTTGTATACTTGTTCTCTACTACGAAAATTTTTGGAAGCGAAATGTTACAAACACATGAAACTGTGTTAACCGAAAGACTTGTTACTGGATCAACTAAACGTTTGCATTTCATGTCAATTAAGAGACCGTATTTGCAAAGAAAATCTGCACCAATAATAGGTTTCGCAATATCAGCTATGAGAAACGTAAATGGGAACTCGCGTCTTAAACCTAAATTTATATTTAAAATCTTTTTACCATACGTTGAAATCGTTGAACCATTGGCTGCAGTAAGTATTATATCTGAAGAACGTTTTGTATGAGGGAATTTTTTTACCGGAAGTATAGAAATTTCTGCTCCACTATCAATCAAAAAATTTAGTTTGTTTGTTTTATCAAAAATAAATAGGCGACGTGTGGTAATATCTAAATTTCCATTGTTTGCCGCCACAACAACGGATGACTCTAGTTTAACGAATTTTTGTTTTTAGAAAAAGCACAAGGCTGTTGACATTTCTGAGCCTTATCACCAAATTTGTAATGGTATCTACATAACCAATTTTGACTATCACGAGATTTTGATCTACCTCTATATGGACTTCTAAAACAATTCCTATTATATGATCTATATCTAGAATTTTGATTAATTTGTTGCTTAATAGAATTTAATTCAAAGGAAAGTTTTTGAAAATTTTCGCACATAAGATTCGTCGTTTTAACTAAATTCTCAATAATTGTGTCTTGTGATTTAGAATTTTGAAAACTATTCATAGCTGATATTTCGGTTTTATTAATCACTTCCCAAATATTATCAGCTAGTTTCACCAATTCATTTATATCATTGGTACTTGAACTAGCTAATATCACACTAAGATTTTTTGGCAATTTTCTCAGCCAAAGTTTCTTTAAAATATCTTGACTAAAATTGGAACCTGCAAGCAACATGAGCGACCGATAAAATTCAGAGGGTTTACGATCACCCATCTCTGAATCTGACAAAATTTTATCTAATTTCTTATTTTCGCTTAAAGAATGCCTTTCAATTAAGACTTTCTTTAATTCTGAAAACTTGTTGTTATGCGGAGGATTCTGAATGAAATCTAATATTGTAACTATTACTTCTTGCGGAAGCGCTGTGATTGTGTGTTCATATTTTGTAGTATCTTGTGTAATGTTCTTCATGTTAAATTGCATTTCTGTATGTACAAACCAAGCTTCTGGACAACTTGTCCAAAATTGTGGAAGCTTGACTGATGTTGCATACACCTCATTATTATTTTGACTAGCATAAGGATTTGCCAACTCCTCTTGAAAAGAGTTGTTTTGCAAATCTATAAGCGAGTCATTTAAATTATTAGTCCGTGTAGATGTGTGTGTATCATGTGGGGGTGAACGAAACATTATGATAACATAAAATAATCTCTATAAGGAGTGTTTACAATTTATCCGAAACAAATTAAAAAGAAGATATGATATTAAATATATATTTGTCAATAATATTACATACAAAGATACAGCTCACCACTGTGCTCTGAAACTGCTGATATTAGCAGCACAGTCGACCTGATAGTTGCTGCAGCTGCTGTGCCGGTTGCTGTGATTTGGTGTCGTTGTTGCTGCTGCTTATCGCCGGTGTTGATTGCTGCTACTTTTTGCCGTTGTTGTTGCTGCAGCTTGTTTCCGTTGTTATTGTTGTCAGTAATGAACAGACACAAAGTAGACAAGAGATTTTCTCCGGTTGTATGAAGGATGCAGGTAACCACGACCAATTGCTGGGGAGCGATTTTTGGTATGTGCACGCTTGACGTTAACGCTGATGTGTGAACTGATTTCTGTTGATGTAGCTGATGAGGTTTATTAGAACTGCTCTTGCTACCACTGACATTGACAAATATATATTTAATATCATATCTTCTTTTTAATTTGTTTCGGATAAATTGTAAACACTCCTTATAGAGATTATTTTATGTTATCATAATGTTTCGTTCACCCCCACATGATACACACACATCTACAGGGACTAATAATTTAAATGACTCGCTTATAGATTTGCAAAACAACTCTTTTCAAGAGGAGTTGGCAAATCCTTATCCTAGTCAAAATAATAATGAGGTGTATGCAACATCAGTCAAGCTTCCACAATTTTGGACAAGTTGTCCAGAAGCTTGGTTTGTACATACAGAAATGCAATTTAACATGAAGAACATTACACAAGATACTACAAAATATGAACACACAATCACAGCGCTTCCGCAAGAAGTAATAGTTACAATATTAGATTTCATTCAGAATCCTCCGCATAACAACAAGTTTTCAGAATTAAAGAAAGTCTTAATTGAAAGGCATTCTTTAAGCGAAAATAAGAAATTAGATAAAATTTTGTCAGATTCAGAGATGGGTGATCGTAAACCCTCTGAATTTTATCGGTCGCTCATGTTGCTTGCAG
>NW_016160227.1:0-3305 GCF_001687245.7 Rhagoletis zephyria | reverse complement strand
AATATTACATACAAAGATACAGCTCACCACTGTGCTCTGAAACTGCTGATATTAGCAGCACAGTCGACCTGATAGTTGCTGCAGCTGCTGTGCCGGTTGCTGTGATTTGGTGTCGTTGTTGCTGCTGCTTATCGCCGGTGTTGATTGCTGCTACTTTTTGCCGTTGTTGTTGCTGCAGCTTGTTTCCGTTGTTATTGTTGTCAGTAATGAACAGACACAAAGTAGACAAGAGATTTTCTCCGGTTGTATGAAGGATGCAGGTAACCACGACCAATTGCTGGGGAGCGATTTTTGGTATGTGCACGCTTGACGTTAACGCTGATGTGTGAACTGATTTCTGTTGATGTAGCTGATGAGGTTTATTAGAACTGCTCTTGCTACCACTGACAAAACTGTTGCGACGCGTTTTAGTTGAAACCGCTGCTGCGGCTGTTGCTGCTATTGTGGTTGTTGTTATAGTTGACGCCGTACTCGCAAATTGTAGTGCTGTCGTCTTGCCTCTCCGTCAATGCAGAGAGCGATTAACTATTAACCGATTCGGCTATAGACTACACTTAACCGTTCTTTCGATCACACTAAACACGTCCTCGCAACTCTAGTGCTCTTTAGTGTTATAGCCAATTTAATTCTGTTACACTGTTTCTTACTAGAACTATATTCACAACAGAGAAAATGGTTGCTGACCGAAAATGTCGTGAGCTTACAGCACTCTTAAAACTTTTTTATTTTGCTTCCAACTACAGCTATTGCCGCTCCTGGCAGGATCGCCAATTGTAGTAGTGAGTATATCAAGGATTTAAAGAAATTCAATTTAATATTTAATATTGTATAAAATTCGGTTGTTAACAGTTGCAAGAAAAATGTTTGAATAATAATGAAAATTTTCTGTTTGATTGACGAACCACAAAAATCACATAAATCTAAAATTTCCAAAATTACAAAGTTGAAATGAACACAGTACAATAAAAGGTAATAACACAAATACAAACCCTACAGACGTATCCTCAGTAGCACTTGAAAATAAATTTGAAGGGGATTATTTTACTCTGGGGTGGTTATGCCTCTTTGTTGACGATGTTTGCTTATAAAAACTGAAGCTTTATGATGAAGTATCAAAATTTTATTTTAAATAGGAAATTAAACAACCGATTTGAACATTTTTACAATGATTATCAATTTAATATTTTATAATGTTTAACTCAAACATATATCTCCATTTTTTATTAAGTAAGGATTTACTCACTATTCAGGTAAAAAGGAATAAATAACTATATTAACTTACTCAAAATTGTAGTGATCTTTTTATAATATTCGCAATATCCATTTGAAATTTTTCCCCATTTTTTTTATTTTTATAAAAGTAGACCTCATTATATAACAAAAACTATATAAATCCAAATTCGAAACTTTCTAAAAAAATTTAAAAAAATCAAGAAAGTTTCATTAGAATTTAAAAATTTTTAATAAAATTTCTGCAGATTATCTGCATACAAAATACGCATGTTAAGCTATTTTATTTAATTAATCTCTTTTTTCACATGAAAGGCGTCAGTGCGACATTTCTATAATTTAATCTACTTATATTTGTGGAAGTATGTATGTATGTATGTATGTGCCACGTTGCAGCCTAAACGGACGGACAGAATCGAACAAAATTTTGACAGAGTATTGCCGTGACTCCTGGGCCTATAATAGGGTGAAAAATATTGCGATCCTACAAGGGGGCGTGGCACCTCCTAGGTGCTTATAAGAGGGTATATATAAATGAGTTTGTGAAAGGGGGCGTAGCACATCCCATAGGCGTGGAATTTTTTATCAGCTATATCTTCGGAACCATAAGTCCCACGAACTTGAAATTTGATAGGCAGACATATCAATGGTAGGTTCTTATAGTAGGGTATATATAAACGAGTTTGTAAAAGAGGGCGTGGCACATCTCATAGGCGTTGAATTTTTTATCGTAACCATAACTCACGCGAACTTGGAATTTGGTATGCACACATTTTAATGGTAGGTGCTTATAGGAGGGAATATATAAACGAGTTTGTAAAAGAGGGCGTGGCACATCTCATAGGCGTTGAATTTTTTATCGTAACCATAACTCACGCGAACTTGGAATTTGGTATGCACACATTTTAATGGTAGGTGCTTATAGGAGGTAATATATAAACGAGTTTGTAAAAGGGGGCGAGCCACATCTCATAGGCGTGGAATATTTTGTCAGCTATAACTTCGGAAAAATATGCCACATGAAATTGAAAATTGGTACGCAGACTTATCTATGGTAGGTGCTTATAATAGGCCCATAGGCGTGGAATTTTTTATCAGCTATAACTCCGGAACCATAAGTTCCAAGAACTTGAAATTTGGTATGCAGGCATGCCTTTGGTAGGCGTTTATCTTATGGCATACATAAATGAGTTTGTTAAAGGGGGCGTGGCACATCCCATAGCCGTGGAATTTTTTATCATTTATAACTTCGGAACCATAAGTCACACGAACTTGAAATTTGGTATGCAGGCATGCCTTTGGTAGGCGTTTATCTTATGGCATACATAAATGAGTTTGTTAAAGGGGGCGTGGCACATCCCATAGGCGTGGAATTTTTTATCAGCTATATCTACGGAACCATAAGTCACACGAACTTGAAATTTGGTATGCAGGCATGCCTTTGGTAGGCGTTTATCTTATGGCATACATAAATGAGTTTGTTAAAGGGGGCGTGGCACATCCCATAGGCGTGGAATTTTTTATCAGCTATATCTACGGAACCATAAGTCACACGAACTTGAAATTTGGTATGCAAACATGTCAATGGTAGTTGCTTATAGGAGANGAGAGTATATATAAAAGAGTTTGTAAAAGGGGGCGTGGCACATCCCATAGGCGCGGAGTTTTTTATCAGCTATAACTTCGGAACCATAAGTCACACGCACTTGAAATTTGGTATGCAGACATACCAATGGTAGGTGCTTATAGGAGGGTATATATAAACGAGTTTGTAAAAGGGGGCGTGGCACATCCCATAGGCGTGGAATTTTTTATCAGCTATAACTTCGGAACCATAAGTCACACGAACTTGAAATTTCGTATGCACACATACCAATGGTAGGTGCTTATAGGAGGGTATATATAAACGAGTTTGTAAAAGGGGGCGTGGCACATCCCATAGGCGTGGAATTTTTTATCAGCTATAACTTCGGAACCATAAGTCACACGAACTTGAAATTTCGTATGCACACATACCAATGGTATTTGCTTATAGGAGGGTATATATAAATGAGTTTGTAAAAGGGGGCGTGGCA
>NW_016160226.1:52866-68100 GCF_001687245.7 Rhagoletis zephyria | reverse complement strand
TGAAAAATTTGTTTAAAACGTACATTTTTAATTGCCGTTGGGCGTTTTCTTAAATTGAAGATGGCGTTTTAAATATAGCGTAGAAGCTAAGTGTAAATCAGATTTTCAACGTTTGTGCCTCTGAAGAACTTAACACTAAAAAAGATAAATTAACAGCGGATTTCTATGTTTTTAGGGTCTCTGAATACAAATCAGAGGCCTGATTTTAAAAATTAGAAATGGCGGATCCAATATGATGGCAAAAAAAATTAAAGTCGATCCGACTCGCTTGAAATGTTTTCTTCGGCGGTTTTTGTGGTCGCTGATTACGAATCTGAAGTCATGTCGGAAGTCATTCAAAATGGCGGCCAAAATATTGAGATCGACTCTTAAAACTTTACAATCGGTTAAGGTTATTATCTAGATCCCTACCTCTCTCTACCCCTGTTCGTTCTAACTACATTTATGTTATTCTGTTTTCCTTTATATTCACTTTTATCTTTATACTATATCGATAACAAAATTGATAGTAACATCCAAAAAAATATCGATAACAAAACCGATAAAAATATCGATAAAAAAATCTATGACAAATTGGATAAAATTTTCGATAGCAAATTCGATAATAATATTGATAGACAAATCGATTAGAAAATCTACAAAAATATCAATAGCAAAATCGATAAATAATCGATAACAAAATCGATACCAAACATTTATTAGAAAATCGATAAAATTATCGATAAAGATATCGATAACAAAGTCGATAAAATATTAATAAAAAAAAATCGATTAAAATATCAGTTAAAAAATCGATAATAAAATTGATAAATAATCGATAGCAAAATTGATAAAATATCGATAGCAAAATTGATAAAATATCGATAGCAAAACCGATGACAAATTCGATAAAAATTTCGATAGCAAATCGGTAAAAATATTGGACAAAAATATCGATAATATCGATAACAAATTCGATAATAATGTATAGATTTATAAAAATATCGATAACAAATTTATAAAAATATCGATAACTAAATCGATAAAAACATCGTTAGCAAAACCAATAACAATATCGATAAAAATTATTTATAAGAAAATCGCTAAAAATTTTGATTACAAAACCGATGATATAATCGACAAAAATATCGATTATTATGTCTACAAGTTACGAAAATATCGATAGCAAAATTGATAACAATATCGTTTAAAATTGGGATAACAAAATGGATAAAAATATCGATAACAAAATCGAAAAAAATATCGATTATTATATCGATATGTCCCAAGAATCCCGAGAATAGTTCCCAGAGTGAGTCTATGTGTCTATATCTAAATCCTTGTCTCTATAATTACCTTTATTTTAATCATTCTTCCTCTATCTTCATCTTTACTTTTATCGGTATTCTCATCCTGATCTTTTTCTTTATATTTAGTTTTGTTTCTACTTTTATGTTTATCATTTTCTTCATCTACATATTCACCTTTGCCCTTATATGAGTAAAGTGTTTAAATTTACCTTGATCTTCATTTTTGCCTTTATCATTACGCATCTTTGTTTTTATTTTTGTTTTTACCTTTGTTGTTATCCTTTTCGTTATCTACATATGTACGTACTCACCTTTCCTCTCATTCGTTTATTGGTCTTTATAAAAGTGTTATTATTTAACCTTTTATTAGCAAGTTTTTTTAAATGTATAACATATATTCAAGAAGCACTTGTTTCCGTCCCAACTATTTCCGTTGCACAATTTCCGTTGAATTTGGCAATTTATTCCCAACCAACCAACTGCCGCTAAAGAAGTTTCACTTCAAAAAAAAGCAAAAATCGTACGTATTTATGTACATGGCGTATGCGTTACTCGGACGAGATGAAAATGTTACTCATACGCAGAAGAACTAAATTTAATATTAGGAAAAAACTTGAATAAGAAAAAGAATAATTTCCGTCTTTAACAAATAAATAAATACATATTGTTACCGCAAATAAATACAGTACTTAAAAATAAATTTTGTTGACAACGACATTGCCACTTAGTACAACCAATAACCAAATATATTGAGAATGCTGCTCTTTTCAACTTTTATTGTTAGCTGTCATCAGCAGCAGCTGCAGCGCCAATTGCTCTATTTGCTGGTTGGATTAAAATATTTACGTACATATGTATTTCTATAAATAAATGAAGGTATTTATGTACGTTCTTATGTTTTGACTGTGTTGTGCAATGTAACTTGACATTCATGACACTTCCTTTGCGATGCATGTGAATTGCTTCTTTATTCATTCAATTACGAGGTGCAAAGCAAATCCGTTGTATAGACATTTATAGAATTTCTAAAAATAACTGGGAGACAAGTTGGTAGTATAAAAATAATAAATCAAAAGGAGCACATAAAGATGCACATATCGCTGTTTCTACAAAAAAATACACACATATAAGTAGACATACACACGCATAAGAGAAAATCTACAAAAAGATACATATACTAAGAAAAGATAAAAATATCAACTCATGCTCATATGTATACCCGTAGTTGCGTATGTACGTATGTAACGTATACGCCCTGTAGCACCATACAGTTAACTCGCACGCCTTAACTTAAAAGTCTTGTTACTTAAAAGTAATTAAATATTGCCGCGGAATATTTTCCTACAACTTTCTTCACGAAAATATACATTAATTTCTTCATGTATATAACAATTTTCGAATGAATTTCGGGTGTGCCAATAAAAATTGTTAAATCAGAATTTTTGTTTCCCAAATTATCCTCATCTTATAATCAATGTAATTCTTTTTCGTTTGGTATCACACTTGTTTTATTACTTTAGATTTGTTCGTTTTGATAAAAAGAAAATTTTTACCGTTTAGTGTTAAAATTTTGAGATATATTAAACTTTTAAAATGAAAAAAAGTCGGTAAATTTCAAAAATTACAATAAAACTGCGACGGATATTCTGCACACTTTTGAAACTTCACAGAAATTTTGTAATTAGTGCCAACTTTCACTGCCTCTAATACGAACATTCTATCTTAAAATTTCCTAAAGTTATTAAAAAAGAAGAAATTCTTAGTTTTTCGTGTTACAATAAAAAATGAGTAATTTCGGTACTTTTTCGCCGAATAATAATTTTAAGGATCAACTTCATAGCTACCGCGTTTTCTCCTAAAAAATACTCGCTTCGAATAGAGGAGTTCGGGAGGCGTAGTTGGCATCCCCTCTGCGATGGCCACACTCGCTAGTCGCTGCAGCATCTTTTCTTGGACTTAAGTATCAATGATTGATGAGGCCTATATAAGCAATAAGCTAAAGTTATTTGAGTGGATTCATACAAATAAAATATTCATTACCGATGCAGTGTATGCAATTACCTCAAGAACTTTCCTTTTGTAAAACTGATTTGCGTGTCCTCTTATCTAGGTATATAAATATATTTACAATACGCGAAAACATTTTTTGTGAATGTCATCAAATCTACACTGTTCCTTCTCTCATTGTGCAATAAAGTTTTATTTTTTTGAAAATGGTTGCCACCTATTGAAAAATTTAATTCAAATTATTGAATGAGTTAAATGATTATTACAATATTGGTATCATTTGAAATAGATTTGAACTGGGCTTTGTAACTGGTTGTAGGAGGGTTGCCACCTGCTTAAAAAGTCAAATTCAACTTAAACTAAGGCAATTAGGTGGATTAAATATGTAACATAATGTGGTTGCCAGATGAAAGAGGTTTTAGATGGTTTCAGTTTGAACATGTTCTTAACAGGGTTGCCACCTGTTCAAAAAGTCCAATTAAATAAAATTGCACACCATTTATATGAAATACTAAAATGTCGATGTAGAAAATCTTTAGTTTAAATATTCAAAATATTTTTAATTTGAAAATGGTTGCCACCCGTTTGAAAATCTAAATTGAAATTGTTGGACAACCTAAATGAATTATCACAATATGGGTAGCAATCGAAATGAGTTTGAAAAGGCTTTATTCCCAAAATGTATGTGGGAGGGTTGCCACCTATTAAAAAAAAAACAAAATAAAATTGAATAAAGGGAATTCGGTAATTGAAACACATATCATAGTATGGCTGTCAGGCAAGGTTCTGGATTATTTAATTTTAAAATACTTTTGAGAACGGTTGCCACCTGTACGAAAAGTCAAACTTGAAAAGTTGAATTTCAATAAATTGTACACGAATTATGTGAAATATATTAGTATTTGTGTCTAAAGAAAGAGTTTTAAGGAAGCTTTAGTTTAAAAGTACGAATTATTATTGGGGTTGCCACACATTATAAGAGCAAAATTTATTTTTATTACATATATGATGGATAAGTCTATGAAATCTTCTTTATTTAGTAACAATTACGATGCAATTGAAATTGGCTTGATGCAAAAATAATTTTCGCAACTTTTGAAAATTGCTCCTATTGTGTGAAATTTTTTGACCAATGATTTCGGCGTTTTATCGGCAATAATTCTTAATAGATTTATTCTACCTGTGAAAAGTTAATTATAAAGCTATATTCCTTAACTAATAACTTAAATTATCAGCAAGGTTGCATTAGGTAAACACAATATGCGAGCAGCACACTGAATTGCAACAAGCTGTCGCTCAATCTTTTCAAATTGCCATAATAAGTGCAAGTCAATCGCCTTGACATCCCAATGCTACAGTTACCCAGCGAAAAATGTTTGCTTTTCTTTTAGCTGAACGAACATTCAATACAGGAGATTGACTAAGTTTACGTTTAACTTCCGACATTTACTCTGTTGTTACTGGCAATACTTACGCTAAGAAAGTTGTAGCTGGTTGTCAGCTATTGATTGTCGACAGCATAACAATACCTTTTTGTATTAGCTTTATTTTCATAGCTGTCACAAGTGCTAGTTGAAATGTGGAATCGTCGAACCAAGGATAATGCATTACTTGCAGCTCCTGAAAGTGCTGGTGCATGGCGCGTTTTTCATTGCTAAAAGAATTTGTATATGTAGTACATACCTCTATAGTCGTTGAGTGTTTTGGGTTATAAAAGTGGGCAACACTTAGAGCAAAACTTGGAATAAATTTGAAGTATTTTTAGTAATGGTTTCTACAGACAGCTTCTTTTTTGGGTTTGAAGCCGTCCATCAAAAAGGTTTTGAACAAATATTTACGAAATAGACCGCAGAGTGGTATTTAATTCGAAAACCTGACTAAAAGTCAATATTTCACACTCATTGATTGAACCCTGGTCCGCGGAGTGTTAGGACGCCCTTCTAGTTACTCAGCCACCGTGGCCGTCCGTGGACTGCCTCGCCTAAATATTCCGACTTTTTATAACCCAACCAAAGTTCTTTTCACCCTGCTGGGCAGTTCTTCAATTGATCCCATCTTTCCAAGTTTGGTAAAAGTCTATATGCTTCTGGATTTTGAGCTTTAGGCGTGAAAGTTTTCAGAGTACTAAGCCGGCACTAAACGATGCTATATCTCTCTCCAAATTTTTTTTCTTTGATTTACTTGCAGGCTATTCAATGAAATAGTTATCTTGCAGCAGCTAGGCCGATACTGATAGAACTGCGCAGGAATTTTTTGTAGAATTCTTCGTCGCATAGGAAAGCTCTATGGCCTCTGTTGACTTCCTCACAAAAAAACCCGGCGTACCGGGCTCTCGGGTTGGCTTAGGTCATATCCATCGCCATGCCCGAAATCCAGCTACTTTACCCTTTGACTATATCACTATATCTCATGTATGTATTTGGACATGCTCTCGTAGGTGGCCACTATCCACTCATATTTAATACAGTTGTAGATTCGCACAAACGTTCAGGATCCATCCTCCTGGCAATATTTTTAAGCCATTTATCACCATCAGTAGCCAAGACTATTCCCCAGAAGCCCGTGGTTTCCAAATACTTATGTAGATCGTAAGATGGTAGTTTCTATGGTATTGATCTCAGAGTATTAAGCTTAAGGTAAGGAGTGATGAAAAGAAAGGCGACGAAATTTACATTAGGTACTGTACCCGAGCTGATAATTTTCTCCACTATGTTGGCTGAATAGTCTATCCTCTGTTGTGCCCACCGCAGGTTTGCTTGCATCGTCTTCATAGACCTATGAGGTAGTGTTGTTAGGCGTAGTGTGGCTGGTGGTGACTGAGACCGACCCGGTAACCGTCTAATGACTGGAGCGGAATAGAGCGTCGTTGTCAAATTGATGGTAGGGCAGTTAACTTCCCCTCTGAAGCCTGTGGGACACTTGAACATCATGATTGTCCACTTTACTATGCAAGGAGACTTCGACGGATCCGTGGTAAATTAGGGCGGACTCCACCAGCCGACCAGAGTAGCACCCCTAAATCCTATCATAGTAACCCTTTGTCGAGTAGTTTAGTGACCGTATTTTGTCGTTTTTCTCGATCAAGTCATTAACGGTTTCTATGGGGAGAAACAACTCTTAAAAACCCCCATGCTAAATCGGTCAATAAATCATTGATTGCCTTGCAGCCAGTTTGATTCAAAAAAAAAAAAAAATTGTCAGAATTTTATGAAATTTGATATCCAGAGGTTATCTGAGTCGCTGTTTACAAAACTAAAATCAGTTTTCAAAAATTCAAAATGGCAGATCCAATATGAAAAATGGTTTTTTCGAAAATTTTTATTAAATTTTATATCCAAAGCTTCTTTGAGTCGCTAAGTACAAAACTGGAATAAGTTTTCAAAAATTCAAAATGGCGGATCCAATATGGCAGATGGATTTTAAAAATTTTTTTAGATTTTTATGAAATCTAATACCCAAAGGTTCTGTTAGTCGCTGAGTAAAAAAATTAAATCAGTTTTCAAAAATTCAAAATGGCGCATGGATTTTTCAAACATTTTAAAATTTTTATGAAATTTGGCATCCAAGGATTCTTTGAGGCGGTGGTGATTACAAAAGTTAAATCAGTTTTAAAAATTCAAAATGGCGGATGGGATTTTCAAAAACTTTCAGATTTTTATGAAATTTGATAGCCAAAAATTCTTTGAGTCGCTGATTACAAAACAATAGGGCAAATGGATTTTTTTTTTAATTTTCAGATTTTTATGAAATTTAATATAACAAGTTTCTTTGCGTCGCTAATTACAAAACTAAAATCAGTTTTTAAATATTCGAAGTGGCCGTTCCAATATGAAGGATGGATTTTTCAAACTTTTTTAGATTTTTATGAAATTTGGTATTCGCAGATTTTTTGAGCCACTGATTACAAAACTCAAAGAACCTTCGGCTGTAAAATTTCATAAAAATCTAATTTTTTTTAACCCAAACGCCATTTTGGCACTTTTCTTGCAGCTAATTTCCGAAACTGAAAATTTTTTTCAAAATTAAAAAAAAAACCTTTAATTTTCTCGAACGGTGATATTTTCAACTGATAGCTTGCAAGTACTACTTTAAAAAAATTTATTAAGCTAACCGCTACTACAACATTCTAATCATTTGCTCCTTTCCTTCCTCCGAAAATATATATGTACTTATGAGCTTTTAATTTTATTATACTCCTATGTATTATATTAGATGCTTAGTCATTCAAATCAGCTTATTTCCAAATGATCAGCTTAAAAAATTTCCACATAACTTTTGCAGCTTACTACAACCAAAATATGTTCATCATCAAGGCCACCACCACCAATCCGTCTCCATTATCCTTGCGGCATTTGTTTGCATTCGCTGTGCTCTTACTTACCATGTCGCCAGCTACCGCCACCGCCACCGCCACAGCAGCCGCAGCCACAGCCGCAGCAAACATACCGTTGACAGAGCAGTCAGCTAATGCTGTGAATGGAGAAAACAATTTACTGGCAAACCAACGCCATGCAGAGGGGGAAGTTGTGTCGCGAGGACAAGCAGTAATTGATATGGTACCCATGGCAGGTAAGCTTTGTTGATTTGGCGTCGTGAGGTAATCCAATTAAGTGATTTTGCAATGATTCATTGCAATTAAATATTTATGGAATTTGTTTTGTGTGGAATTTCTTTTAGAATGCATGAAGTATGGTGGTAGAATTTTAGGGTGAGAGTGTGTGGACAACGAACGTTTTATTAGATAATTGAAAAAAAGAATGAAATTGTATAATTGTCGACGGTACTTTAAATTACTAGCGTTTATTCAATTGAAAGTAGTAGCTTACTTTCATTCGTTCATTGAACTGTTAATAATTTTAAACTCTTTGGTTGTTAGTTACCTTTGCATTGCAGAAGTATATAAAAAAGGTAAAGATTAAGTAAGGTAAGTTTTTTTTTGTGAACTCCTCGCTGTCGATTTGCAGTCCGTCAGCGCCAGCGGCTTTGTTGTTTGTCAGCTGCGAATTTGCCCCTAGTGCCTCATCTTAGTCATACGCCGAATATGTTTCCATCGGAGCTTAGAAACACGAGCTATAACCTATCGGATGTTTCGTCAGCGAGGCTAAAGTTTTTCACAGTGGGACCAAAGATCCCTTCCTCTCGTTTCGCAAGTAGCGCCAAAATTTCTCCCACAAATGCACGTCCTTTAAAAATACAAATCCTCCCTCGGTTTGGAGGTGTTCGCCTGCAGCCTTCCGACAGAGTCAAGTACTTGAGACTGATCTTAGATAGAGATAGGAAGCGAAAACCTAGGTAAGGTTTGCGGTGGATATAACAAAAAAAGGGCGTACTTCGCAATTTAAATAGGAGATTGTTCTTTGAACGGAGACCATTACTTAGTCGATAAATTCCCACAATTTCATACAGGGTATTCTCCATAGGCATTCCTTTACTGCAATCACATTAAGATTTAGATAGACGATAGAGGAATCCCATTTGTTATGAGCAGGCTTATCAATCTTCCTCGCGTCTTCAGCAGAAACAAAGATTGACTGATTGACCTAAAATCTGTAGGTAAAACATGAGACCACTTCTCAAAATTCGGAATAAACGCCTCCCTGACGACTTTGTTGCGATCATACGAACCTACAAAACTACAGCTGCGTCAGGATTGGTTGATCTTGCGCAGAGGGCGATCACTCCACGGAGTAAAAGCAATTCCTTTGCAAATCGTCGTGGGAAATCATGGATTCCATAAAAGTGCGCGGGGGTACATTGATTAAAAAGAATCGTAGCGTAACGGTGGAGATTCGGCTGTCCCAGGTGTTGAAATGAAAAAGTTTGAAACGGCTAAAAAATCGCGCTGATTTTTGAAAATTTTTTTGGAGGATTTTTTTCGGGTTTTTTATATAACAAGCGCAATTTACCAAAACTTGCGTTGATATTTTGAAATTTCGTTGCTGACGGTTTTCATTCCATGAGAAAATCATACTTTTATGAAAAAAGGTGCAAAAAGCCGTAGTAAAAATTCTCAAATATTTACGCGATTTTTTAGTCGTTCGAACCTTGCACCTCATTAGATTAAAATTGTGTGGGCTATAAAACTGCATACCCAAAAATTTTCTAAAATATCGGAATAAAAAGTTGAAATTTTGATGAAAATTTGTTGAATTTTCCTAAATTTTGTTTTGGTTAAAGCTTAGACGATATTTTTATATAAAATTAACAAAAAAAAATTTGCTCGAAAAACATTACGAATATATGAAGAAAATCAACACGTGGTCGTTTGTTTGAGTCACTGTATATAGTTCAATGGTTGTAGTGGAAGTGCAAATTCCTTTAAAACTGAAAAGAAAAAATCTTTTAAAATGAATATGCATAAGTACGGCACACAAACAATTAAATTCAGCTTGCGATGCAACTTCTTCTTCTTCTTCTTCTTCTTTGGCGATGCAACTGCGTGCACAAAATATTGCTGCATTAGAACTTTGTACGAGTAGTACGCTGAAAGCATTACACTTCCGCTCAAGGTCTTAAATCACTTATGTAAGTTCGTTTCCTTTTAAGTACAAAAAAGCAAAATTTCACGCGCACATCAAAACGTCTTGAGCTGAAACTAAAATTATACATTGCCGCTTTGCTCAAGAATTTTCTCGTTAATGTTAAAGTCATTAGCGAAAACGAAATTGTCGCATCAAGCCGTTATAGCTGCCACACTTAAGATCGCACTGCGTGTGTTGCTGGCTGCATCAAAATGGCGCTGGTAAGGATGCCAGCAGCGGCAACGTTGCTTTTTTCAAGTNGTTTGAGTCACTGTATATAGTTCAATGGTTGTAGTGGAAGTGCAAATTCCTTTAAAACTGAAAAGAAAAAATCTTTTAAAATGAATATGCATAAGTACGGCACACAAACAATTAAATTCAGCTTTCGATGCAACTTCTTCTTCTTCTTCTTCTTTGGCGATGCAACTGCGTGCACAAAATATTGCTGCATTAGAACTTTGTACGAGTAGTACGCTGAAAGCATTACACTTCCGCTCAAGGTCTTAAATCACTTATGTAAGTTCGTTTCCTTTTAAGTACAAAAAAGCAAAATTTCACGCGCACATCAAAACGTCTTGAGCTGAAACTAAAATTATACATTGCCGCTTTGCTCAAGAATTTTCTCGTTAATGTTAAAGTCATTAGCGAAAACGAAATTGTCGCATCAAGCCGTTATAGCTGCCACACTTAAGATCGCACTGCGTGTGTTGCTTGCTGCTGCATCAAAATGGCGCTGGTAAGGATGCCAGCAGCGGCAACGTTGCTTTTTTCAAGCTGCCATCCATGTGCTTGAGCACATTTCGACTCAATCACTTCAGCAAACAAAAATAAATTTCGCGCGCTTACCATCAACTTTCGCTGTTGTTTTGATGGCTTTTGCCACGCCACACACACACACACGCCGCACACACACACACACACACATACGCTACATGCGCTTACGGCGTTATTTTCGCTGAGACGCTCGTTTACTTTCGCTCAAATTTTTCCACTGTCACACTTGGCTTACATGTTTGTTGTTGTTATTGCTCTTGTTGCAACATTCAAGTGCAATCTTTTGCAGTAGCGGCACAGCACATCTTCAGATTTTATGTCACTGCCGTCAGTGCAAAGTGACACGCCTCATACATTGACTTACATACGTACATACATACACTCATATGTACATTAGAGTGCATCACCAAAAAATTAGTGGTTTTCCACCGCAATCATAAAACTTTAAGACTTCCGCCAAAATATTTTGGAAAAATATTACGATTTACGTGAGCTAGACCCTTTTGGAGATATCTCCGAAAATCTGATGAAATTAAAAAAAAAATTGTGTGCAGTCCTTTTAAGCTTAAGCTATACTATGNACCATCAACTTTCGCTGTTGTTTTGATGGCTTTTGCCACGCCACACACACACACACGCCGCACACACACACACACACACATACGCTACATGCGCTTACGGCGTTATTTTCGCTGAGACGCTCGTTTACTTTCGCTCAAATTTTTCCACTGTCACACTTGGCTTACATGTTTGTTGTTGTTATTGCTCTTGTTGCAACATTCAAGTGCAATCTTTTGCAGTAGCGGCACAGCACATCTTCAGATTTTATGTCACTGCCGTCAGTGCAAAGTGACACGCCTCATACATTGACTTACATACGTACATACTTTCATATGTACATTAGAGTGCGTCGCCAAAAAAAGTAGCGGTTTTCCACCGCAATCATAAAACTTTAAGACTTTCGCCAAAATATTTTGGAAAAATATTACGATTTACGTGAGCTAGACCCTTTTGGAGATATCTCCGAAAATCTGATGAAATTAAAAAAAAATGGTATGCAGTCCTTTTAAGCTTAAGCTATACTATGAGCTGAGGTAATTTTTTGGAATAATTATAATAAAAAACCAAATTTATTTATAAAACAAACATCGATTTTTGGAGGTATTTTCAAATGGGTCTAGCTAACGTAAATCTTAATATTTTTTTCAAAATATATTGGCGGAAGTTTTTAGATATAATAAATTTCATATTTCTGATGGAAATTTTTTAGACTAATTATATTAAAGAACTAAATTTATTTATAAAAAAAATCGATTTTTCGAGGTATTTTCAAATGGGTCCAGCTAAAGTAAACCTTAATAATACAATATTTTATATAGTTGAATGCACACGAGGGTGGTCCAAAAATCCACGTTCAAAAAAAGCAAAGTCCGAATTTTATTGCTATCACCCCTAGGGTTATTCTATATGGAAGGATATACCCCTGTTATATATTTCGAAATCAAAAAAAAAATTTTCCCCCAAAATAAAATACTAAAATGGAAAAGTTTGACCGCTTTTAGCAATCTTAGTGTGTGAGAGCATTAAAATTCCGACTTTACTTTTTGAGCCACCCTAATGTACACACATATGCAAGTGCAAACCCCGTACGTGGTTGTTGCAGTTATAGTGTCATTTGTCGCCTGTCACTTGTGTCGTTGTGGTCGTCACGTTGTTGTCATCATGTGTGCCAAGTGTGGTAAAGTGCAACTATTATTTTTGCCACGCATGTTTATTGCTGTTTTCACTTGTTTTGTCACCAACAGCAACAGCAACAACAACAACAAAAAACAGCCACAAACGCATATATACATATGTACTCTCAATTTGTTGAAGGTTTTTTTGTCGTTCATTTTCACTTTTGCTTGTTCTCAAAAGTTTATATTTTTATTAAAGTTTACTCTTGGCATCATTACACAGGCTAATTGTTACATATTTCAGCACGTTTACGCAGTCATTAAAATATTTATATACACGAATTTTTATATTTTTAGAAAGAGTAGCATTTTTGCACTTTTTCTGTGTACAGTAAATTAAAAGTAAACTATGGCATATATTCTTTATAGATTTTGGGGCAAAAAGTTTGCGTATAGTTCAGCAGCAAATCAGTAACTTACAAGGTTAGTTTGTTGATTTAATTTTTTTTTGCCAAACATTTCCTGTCATATCTTTGGCATTTACAGTCGCATCTTAAAGTACTTAATGAACTTTTTCGTTCCAAAGTTCATTGAGCTGAAATACCTCGTTCTAGTATTTACTCACCAGACCTCAGGTATTAGGCCCGATGCATAAAAAGTCAGCTAGATTTTTAGTGAAAATCAGTACAAAAATTGAGTCTGAGCTTAAGCTCAGTTTTGTGCATAAGGCCCATTGGCACTCTAACGTACCACCCTAATGTCAGTAAAGTAAAACTCACTAAAATAAAACTTTTCCAAAGCAAGAATATCTTTTATTCATGTAGAACTATTTAAAAAAGGATAATTTATTGCCAAACTTAGGTGTCGCCGAAATATGTTATAAGGCGACCCATCAGTTCAACGAAAAAATAATAATATGTATTTCAAAATTGCCTTTAAAAAAATACTTTGCAGATAGCTGTGTACTTATATATAGTTAGCGATTTATTTTTCAAGTAATATAGTGTCTACTTTCTTAAAGACAACTAGCTAGCTAGTTCCGAACTACATATCTGTAAACTGGTCCAGAACGGCTGCAGAGCGGTACAGTTGAAACTAGCGGTGTAAGTGTACAAATTCTCCCTTCTCGTAAAATATAAAATTAGCTCAGCGAGAATACCTCCGGCTCCAAGCATCGTGGTCGCGAGTTCAAATCGCGGTGGAGGTAGTTGTGAGTTTTCGGATTTATTGGAATTTAAATTGTTGCGTTCCGCTTAAAATAATTTTTTTTGTAAAATATGTAAAAAACATGAAATCTGTAAAAGAAAAGAAAAAAACTAAAAAATATCCAAAAATCGACTCTTACAAACGTTTTCTTATAAAAAATGGAACCGGTTAAAAACCAGTTGCAAAGTAATGCACTGGGCAGCATTTGCCACTGCCAATTACATCGCCGTGTAAAACTGGACAGTTGAAAACTTAGCTTGGGTATTGAGCTAGAACTTGTACTGTCGGAAAAAGCTCTATGTAGTTCTCCGCTGGTTCTGAGCTAGTCAGATTTTCTGCATGCTGTCGTTACGCTCTTGCTTGTATGCATACGTACCCGCGATGGTAATGCTTTTTGAGCGTGTTCTCATTCTCTGCCCACTAACCATAACCAATATTTATACATATGTACATATACATTTGCTTAAGGTTATATTTTATCTTTTTTCTATCTAGATCCCTACATCTACCCTTTTCATTCTAATAACATTTATGCTGTTCTACTTTCCTTTATCTTTATTTTCATCTTTATGCTCTATTGTTCTTATAAAAGTAAGGTGTTTAAACGTCGTACCGGCGTCGTTTCCGACTCGTTTTGGTGAACAATTTGTTCGCGGGCGACGGTCGCAAACGACTCGCCGGCGAACTCGCCGTCGGATGAAAAGCACACTTCGCCGGCGGGCCGCAAAAACGACTTACCGGCGGGTCGCAAAAACGACTCGCCGGCGGGTCGCAAAAATGACTCGCCGGCGGGTCGCAAAAATGACTCGCCGGCAGGCCGCAAAAACGATATACCAGCGAACTGCAAAACGACGCTCAAAGTTGCTAGAAAATTAAAAACATTTTTTTTAGTTTAAAATAGTTTAATTTAATTAGTTGGATTTTTTTTCATAGTTTTTTTAAATATACATAAATACTTAAATATTAATAAAAAAGAAAAATAAGGTAAACATTCAGTCATAAAATACAAACAAAAATTTTAATATATTAATTTTTTTGTTTCTTCATTTTAGTTATCTTTAAAATTAATTAAATTTGGGTTCATTTTTTAACAAGGACCATGTAGTTCAAAATTAAAGCAATGTGCAGTATACATACATACATATGTATATATGTATATATAAAAAAATTTCAACAAGGTTTCATTAAAATTTAAAGCTTTTTAATCTGCATTTAAGAAACACATAGAAAGCAGTTTTATAGTCGATAAAATGTTGGTATAATAGAACACAGGTTTGAAGTAAAACAAAACTCACATTGATTTTTGGTGTTATTTTTTTGCGGTACTGCGCATTTTCATCCATATGAATTTTATGACAGAAAATGCATGCATTAAGGCACTTCAACATACCAAACTTCAATGGACTTTAAAACTGCTTCATATGTGTTTTTTTAATGCAGAATAAAAATCTTAAAATTTTTATAAAAGCTTGTTAATTTTTTTTATATGCACATACATGCATATGTATATTGCGCAATTTTTGAATTTTGAACTATATGGTCCTTTTTAAAAAATAAACCCAATTTTTATAAAGATAAAATTAAGTAACAAAAAAATAAATTGTTAAAATTTATCAGTATGACAGATAGTATATGTATTTATGCAGACGACTGTGAAACATTTCTTTTATTCCGTTTTGAGATCCTGTCTCCAGCATAATGGAAATATCTTTTGGTTATTCGCTCCATCATTTCCACAGATTCGTTGAATTTTTGCTGAAA
>NW_016160226.1:35989-51159 GCF_001687245.7 Rhagoletis zephyria | reverse complement strand
TACCTTTATAAAAAAACATTTTATATGAAAAATATTATGAATACTGAAAAAAAGATGTAGGTGGCTTAATTTTCTGAGCACAAGTGTACATTGTGGATTCCATATTCTGTCGTGATAAAAAATTGTCATAATAAAAACGGTTTACTATCCAAATGAATGACTTTTATTTATGCCTAGATATATAAAAATTTGGGCGTGCGACTTGTCCAACCTACACCGAAGGTTCCTCAAAAAACTTGTAGGTTCGAAGAAACGGAGTCGTTTAGAGTTCACCCAAACGACTTCACCAGAGCGCCGTCGTAACGACGTCGTTTCGAGTTCACCCAAACGACTTCACCAGGGCGACGTCGTAACGACGTCGTTTCGAGTTCACCAAAACGACTTCACCAGAGCGCCGTCGTAATGACGTCGTCTTCGCCCTGTGGCAAATTGTGAGGTTTCAGTTTTGTATACATGAACTACGCATGATTGTGTTAGTGCATGTGGCACATGCAAACAAAACGAAATAGAAAACATGTTGTCTATGTGTGCGTGTCAGTCCACCGTCAATCCGCCATTTTCGCGGACTGAAATGAGCGAGGTAAACTCGAACTCTCTTCCCCTCTTATACACACAAAACCGGTTTTAGGCGGACTGAGCAGTCCAGTGTGCGGAGGCCCCATATTCACCTAGATGAATGTGAGGTGCGATGACGTAATAAGATGCTATGTGATGTGACGTCAGGTAATGCGATGAAATGTGATGTGATTTCATGTGATGTAATGTAATAGGGTGTCATGTTATGCCAAATGATCTCATATCATCTGATGCTCTGTCATGTGTTGTCTCATCATGTGTATAGATAACAAAATCGGTAGAAGCATAGATAAAAATGTCACTAACAAAACCGATAAAATGATCGATAATAAATATAGATAGCACAATCGATAACAATATCGATAACAATATCAATAAAAATATCGATAACAAAATCCATAAAAATATCGATAACAGAATCGTTAAAAAAATCCATAACAAAATCGATAAAAAATCGACAACAAAATCAATAAAAATATCGATAACAAAATCGATAAAAATATCAATAACCAAAATCATTATTGTTGATCCCAAATCGGTTAAAAATATCAATAACAAAGTTGATAAAAATATCGATAAGTCCGAGAATACCGAAAATCCCGAAATAGTTTCCAGCTTTATAATTACCTGTATTTTAATCTTTCCTCTTTTATCTTCCTCTTTACTCTTATTGGTATCCTCATCCTAATCTGTTTCTTAATATTTAACTTTGTTTTTACCTTTATGTTTATCATTTTCATCATCTATGTATGTACATACATATTCCCCTTCACCTTTGACCTTATATGAGTAAAGTGTTTAAATTTACCTTGATCTTAATTTTTGCATTTATTTTTATTTTTACCTTCATCTTTATCCTTTTCTCTATCTATTTACGTACTCACCTTTACTTTCATTCTTCTATTGGTCTTTATCTAGGTCTTATTCTTTAACCTTTTATTAGAACGTTTTTGATAATTAATACCATTTGCATACATTTAAAAAGCACCGGATGGGACCATTTCCATGTGAAGCTTCCGTGTGCAATTTCCGTTTCACTATTTTCGTGCGCAACTTCCGTTGAATTTGCCAATTTACTTCCAATCAACCAACCGCCGCTAAATATGTTTCACTACAAAAACTTTTAGGAGAACTACTATCTGTTATCGGATGATTCCGGGTGTCAAAGTCCTAGCGTGTGGGGAAAGTTTTTGATCGATAGTCACTAGGGAGTGACCACAAACGATTCATCTTCGCCCGGTTTAAGCAGCTAGCAACTTCCGGTGTTTACACCACGAATCCAAATGAATCTTTTAATATTTTGCTCTCCTTGCCTGTAGTCAATTAAATATCTCTCCATCTAACTTAAAGTTAGCTCAAATATGTAAAACAAAATTGCAACTGCAAAAAATAAAACACAACAAATAAATGCATCTTAAAGAGAGTTAAGAAAATACTTACATATGTATGTCGAAAACCACAGCGGACAAGATGCGCGCTTTGCATTACATTGAACTCAGCTTATTTACACTTACAGTGTTTTCTTTTCTCAACGTCTTCACATGCTTATTGTGTGCTATTTCTTTAAAATGTTGCACTCTGATAATGTTGCCACATAGGAGGGCGACATATTTTTCGAGAAAAGAAAACGCCATTAGTTAGGTTATCATAGTTAACTAGCAGTGTGTTATTTACGAAGTCGACTACCGATCCGGTTATGTGTAGGTGTGCTATGTCACAAACACTTGTGAGCAAAGCGTGGCTTAGAATCCATATAAGTGCACTTACATATTTATGAGTTCATAAAGTGAAATCATTGTACATACTTACAAATATCAATAGATGTTTATCACTTATTGATGTAAACACAGACATAAAAGTGCCAGTGTGGCAATAAGAAAAAATATGTCCATGCAATAAATTCGAAATGTCGAGCGCTTAAGAGCACTTTAGTGAATTGCACATGGCAATGTTGATTTTTTTTTTTTTATATCAATGGTGACAACATACGATCGAATGCATTGATTTGACGCCTGCTTTTGTTTAAGTTTTTCTTGCGTATACACAGTTGTTTATTTCTATTATTTTGCGACGAATCGTTAACCTCGCTCTGTATATATTTTTTTGACGGGTAGCTAAATGCTCAGGATGGTTTTTTTTTCTTCAAAAATGTAACCTTAACTTTGAGCTTTTTTTTTTGTAAAGGAAATTGTGGGAATTGACTTCGGAAATGGGTATTTTGTGACCATTACGAATCAGAAAAATAAGTGGTTGTGTACGCCTTTGCAGATTTTAATATCACCAAATTGGAATATTTTAGAAAACGTACAGAGATTATAATATAATAAATAAAAATATATAATTTAAATACTTAAACAGCATCGCTCTCACCCACTTTTGTGACAAAAATTAATTTTGAACAAACAAGTACCTCATTTAAAAAATATATTTTTCATGATCTACCTTCTGTTTCAAAAAAAAAATTAACCCTTGACGACCGATAGGCTTAAAGGGGTCATTTTAAAATTTGTGTTTTTATTGAAAAAGTTTAAATGCAGATTTTCTTCTAAATATTTAAATTAAAGAAACAAATCCATTTATTTTGAAAAAATATTGCCAAATTTTATTAATTTCATTTCAATAGTGTTATTGAGCTTTGTACCACGATTTGTCTGTTAGCAAATTATTAATTTTAATTCAAAGTTGGAAAGGTCTAAATTTCTAAATTTTTCTGCTGAAAAGTTAAAATAAGCCGCCTTCCAACAAAAACTCATAAAAATAACCAATAGTGCATNCAGATTTTCTTCTAAATATTTAAATTAAAGAAACAAATCCATTTATTTTGGAAAAATATTGCCAAATTTTATTAATTTCATTTCAATAGTGTTATTGAGCTTTGTACCACGATTTGTTTGTTAGCAAATTATTAATTTCAATTCAAAGTTGTAAAGGTCTAAATTTCTAAATTTTTCTGCTGAAAAGTTAAAATAAGCCGCCTTCCAACGACAACTCATAAAATTACGAATAATGCAGCGTAAAGACGAAAATAAGAGTAATAAGTAGGTTTCATCAGATTATATAAGCCAATTCATTGCAACTAAAAGAGAGCAAATCCTTGAAATAATAATTCTTATTACAAATTCAACAAAAATAAATTGTTTAATATTTTCGCAGATCGCACCGCATTTATTCGCTATGAATTGGCCAGGGCCATGAATCGCTTCAATACAACCACCAACAAAAGCTCCGCTCGTGCCATTAATCCACGCTTCTTTCTAAATCCCAACGTTTTACTCAATCCAACTCAGCTGATGACATTCGAGGTAAGTGGAAAAATTATTTTATTCATATTTACATACAAAAACAACAATGACATTTTGTGCAACGTTGCTGAATTCCTCCCCGTTCTGCTGGCTGTAGAAAATCTTGTTTGAGCTTCTTTTGCTTACAATTCTCAAATTGAATTCACTTATTCCGACTGTTTGTCAGCATTGTCAGGCAAGTAACGCATATTGACAAGCGTGCTTGATCGCGTAAAATGCATACTTTATTCTCTGCCACGCTTGGCAATTTAGGATTCGAAGTAGAGAATAGGTTGCGCTGACGTATACGCAATTTATTGCCGCACTTCAAAGTGCTTGCTCTCAAGCAAGTGGCTTACATCGAATAGAAACTAAGTATGCGGTGACATTGAATTAATATGGACGTTAACAAATGCTGTGTTAAGTGTACTTTATAACTTTTACCGTTTTTAAATGGCTAATGCAGAAATGTTACGTCCTACTCGTGTTAATGCAGTTATTTAAATTAGCCTGTAGGGGGTTACTGTTGAAAACAAAAAATAAATAAATAATTTTAAAACTTTATTGGTTTGCTGCGTAGACAGAACTAGCAAATAACTCATAAAATTTCTTGCAGAAGTTTCCGAAGTCTGCAAAGTTTTGCTGTTTGCGAGTGACAGGGAAGTTGGCATTCATTTGAGTAATCAGAGCAAATAACGAGCGAAAAATCATAGGCGGCGGCATTAAAATAAACACTAAAATATGATGATATGAGTAATTTTCTTAAAGATTGCTTGCGGTTTTATAAATCCTGAAACTAAATATTCTTTCCTTGCTTACAGTCAATTTCACGAAAGCAATTTAAGTGAAAAATGATTTAAATTTTTTGAATTTTATGTGTTNATTCATTGCAACTAAAAGAGAGCAAATCCTTGAAATAATAATTCTTATTAGATATTCTACAAAAATAAATTGCTTAATATTTTCGCAGATCGCACCGCATTTGTTCGCTATGAATTGGCCAGGGCCATGAATCGCTTCAATACAACCACCAACAAAAGCTCCGCTCGTACCATTAATCCACGCTTCTTTCTAAATCCCAACGTTTTACTCAATCCAACTCAGCTGATGACATTCGAGGTAAGTGGGAAAATTATTTTATTCATATTTACATACATATGTATGTATACAAAAACAACAATGACATTTTGTGCAACGTTGCTGAATTCCCCGTTCTGCTGGCTGTAGAAAATTTTCTCAAATTGAATTCAGTTATTCCGACTATTTGTCAGCATTGTCAGGCAAGTAACGCATATTGACAAGCGTGCTCGATCGCGTAAAATGCATACTTTATTCTTTGCCACGCTTGGCAATTTAGCATTCGAGAAATAGAATATAGGTTGCGCTGACGTATACGCAATTTATTGCCGCACTTCAATGTGCTTGCTCTCAAGCAAGTGGCTTACATCGAATAGAAACTAAGTATGCAGTGACATTGAATTAATATTGACGTTAAAAAATGCTGTGTTAAGTGTACTTTATAACTTTTACCGTTTTTAAATGGCTAATGCAGAAATGTTATGTCCTACTCGTGTTAATGCAGTTATTTAAATTAGCCTGTTACTGTTACTGTTACTGTTAGGGTTACTGTTGAAAACAAAAAATAAATAAATAATTTTAAAACTTTATTGGTTTGCTGCGTAGACAGAACTAGCAAATAAATCTTAAATTTTCTTGCAGAAGTTTCCGAAGTCTGCAAAGTTTTGCTGTTTGCGAGTGACAGAGAAATTGGCATTCATTTGAGTAATCAGAGCAAATAACGAGCGAAAAATCATAGCCGGCGGCATTAAAATAAAGACTAAAATATGATGATATGAGTCATTTTCTTAAAGACTACTTGCGGTTCTGTAATTCCTGAAACTAAATTTGTTTTCCTGTTTTACATTCAATTTCACGTAAGCATTTTAAGTGAAAAATGATTTTGATTTTTTGAATTTTATATGGAAACCGACAGAAAATAAAAAAAATCATTTTCCTTTTAAATTGCTGGTGAAACCGGCGGCTAGAAAATAGTAACAAAATCATTTTAGCTTGTTTAACAGTTTTTCACTTTTAACTAAAGTTTGCTTGTTCATTTCCTAAAGTATTCAAACCAACTGTATGAGGCATTTGTGGGATGTATCTTGAATTATTTTTTGTTTGACGATAAATATGCTTTTGAATTCTACGATAAAAAGTTCAGTGGCAAATTTTTAAGGGGTTAAAATATTCTCTAAATCACTTTCTCTCAATTTTAACGAACCCAGCTTGAAAAAGCTCCACAACGCGCTATATGCATGCAAAAAATTGCTAAGTATTCGATAGTATACAGCCATGGTTAGATTATTATTACTCTAAGATGCTCTGAAATGTCGTGGAAGACTTCGAGAAAACGGCCATATCTTGAGCCAGTAGAAAAGCTACAGCTTCTGGCTGGCAACCCCCTCTTTAACGGCAGCGCAGAAAATAACAACAACGGCTGCAATAGAAATGTTACTAAATATGCCGCCAGGAAGAAGTTTCAATACCATAAGACCAGGTTAGCCTTTTTGAGGCTAGATTTAGTAATTATATGTTTGCTCTAGCCTCGGAATTCTAGGTTTAGCTTCGAAATATATTTTTTTTTTACACTGAGAACACACACTGAGAAAACAAACCGGTTTTCTAGAAATGTAATCAACTTTTGCAGAGAACTACTCCCTTATCCTCATCGTTCATCGTAATCTTTGGAAATTCGAGCAGCCATGTTGAAAGACGACATGAAAAGCTTTTATTTATGAACACTTTTGGGCTGGACCTTACCTTTGGAAGCTTTATTAAAAGCATGCGGAAGCATACGAGAAGCTGCTTTCTTCAAAGAAACGGATGTTAAATAAAAGAAGAATTGAATCATTTATGTCACGGTGGAGAAAATTTATATGATTGTTATGACGTATTTCGTGAATATTTTCCCTTCTAAGAAAAGCGGATTTAGAAGGCCTGAAACTTCCATACAAAAAAAGGAGTACAGAGTCCACAGCACGGAAGGCCTATTACTTTAAGAGATCAATAAAAATCCCTTTAAGGCCACTGGGAAGTTTGCCTTGAAGTTGTATAGGAGCTGTTAAATTTTTCAGCATATAAAAGCAACATTTTTTTGCGATCACCTGGTCACACCGCACAGGACTTTTAATATCTAAAAAAATTAAAAAAAAAAATATATATATTGGGAAATAATGTAACACATTGACCTCAAGCCGGCATTAAAAAGGATTATTTGATTAAAAAAAATTCAAGGGTTCGGTGATAAGCGAACTGCTGAATTTGTATAATATCATGATAATATCNTCTGAAATGTCGTGGAAGACTTCGAGAAAACGGCCATATCTTGAGCCAGTAGAAAAGCTACAGCTTCTGGCTGGCAACCCCCTCTTTAACGGCAGCGCAGAAAATAACAACAACGGCTGCAATAGAAATGTTACTAAATATGCCGCCAGGAAGAAGTTTCAATACCATAAGACCAGGTTAGCCTTTTTGAGGCTAGATTTAGTAATTATATGTTTGCTCTAGCCTCGGAATTCTAGGTTTAGCTTCGAAATATATTTTTTTTTTACACTGAGAACACACACTGAGAAAACAAACCGGTTTTCTAGAAATGTAATCAACTTTTGCAGAGAACTACTCCCTTATCCTCATCGTTCATCGTAATCTTTGGAAATTCGAGCAGCCATGTTGAAAGACGACATGAAAAGCTTTTATTTATGAACACTTTTGGGCTGGACCTTACCTTTGGAAGCTTTATTAAAAGCATGCGGAAGCATACGAGAAGCTGCTTTCTTCAAAGAAACGGATGTTAAATAAAAGAAGAATTGAATCATTTATGTCACGGTGGAGAAAATTTATATGATTGTTATGACGTATTTCGTGAATATTTTCCCTTCTAAGAAAAGCGGATTTAGAAGGCCTGAAACTTCCATACAAAAAAAGGAGTACAGAGTCCACAGCACGGAAGGCCTATTACTTTAAGAGATCAATAAAAATCCCTTTAAGGCCACTGGGAAGTTTGCCTTGAAGTTGTATAGGAGCTGTTAAATTTTTCAGCATATAAAAGCAACATTTTTTTGCGATCACCTGGTCACACCGCACAGGACTTTTAATATCTAAAAAAATTAAAAAAAAAAATATATATATTGGGAAATAATGTAACACATTGACCTCAAGCCGGCATTAAAAAGGATTATTTGATTAAAAAAAATTCAAGGGTTCGGTGATAAGCGAACTGCTGAATTTGTATAATATCATGATAATATCAATTTGCTATAATATCATGACGCACCCCAACAGTTGAAGTTTAATCGCGGCCACACACTTAACAAAAGTGCAAGCTAACAATTATTTTTATTAATATTTTTATTGCTGTTTATAAGGCATTGCCGGCATCCTAAATATTTTTCTCCTTCTGCAGAGAAACCTACCACTTTAACGAATATTCAGGCATTTCTTAGGTACTAGATGAAGTGGCTTTTTCTGTCCGACCTTCGGGATAGCAATCACCCTTAGTCTTCTTTACACCTTGGGTATGTAATTTAAAGAAATGCCGCATCTTAAAATTTCTAAAAGCGGTGCGAAAGGAACCTGTATGCTCTTCTGTGGCATGGCTAGGAGGATGCTACTGACCATAAAATGAAACCAATTTCCTCGTCAATTTACAAAATTGACCATTATGTGTCTAAATATATTAGGCAAAAAAGAAAAACGAAAAAAATTTATGCAACACCTTTTCAGCAAATTTTCACACATACCCAAGGGATTTGTTGTGCGCTGACTTTATTTACCGAGTTAAAGGAAAATTCAAAGTTTTTTGTCAAAGTTAATTCTTGATAAAGCAGGAATGACATATTTATTCCTATTTTATGTACGTATGTACATATATGCTTTTGTATCAAACCTGTTGTAGACGTTGCATAACAGCATAACACAACACGCAGAATACCAAATGTGGCAGTGGGCAGGACATACAGCTTCCCGTAAGCATACCGCCGACAGCAAGACGCTTAACGTAAGGATACAATTTGAAACTGTGTAGCTTGCAAGCGGTTCAAGACACGTGCAGATCGACAAAGACACACACACGCTGTCCGGCACAAACGCACGCACGCACGCCCACACACATCTATTGACGCACAAAATTTACATGATGTAGCTACAAGTTGTATAACTTGTATGACAATTTCTCCAAAGGATAGAATAACCCAAAGGTACAGATATGGGTTGGTCATAAGAAAATTAAGGTAAGGGTGGACAGCGCGTGCCATAGAACGTACCCGGGTGGGGTCACGTAAAAGGCTAGACACATAAAATATTGAACGAAATACGTGGTCAAGCGCGGGCAACCCAAAAGGCAACTATTTATGTAACGCGCTGTAGAAAAAAAGAGGGTGCGCTTATTTCGAATTTCGTACATGAAAAGAAATTTGAATATTTTTGCCATTATGTGCCGAGCTTCCACAGGCATGATGTGTACATACATAAAGATGGCTCAATCCATGCAAAATTTAGACCAAATTTGTTTTTGTGTGAAATATTTATTTTTTTTTTTTTTTAATTTATTATCGAAGAAGACAGCTATTTTTTATTTGATAATGATATTCGAAAATCTCAACAAAAAATAAAAATAAAAAATACGAAATTTTTAACACAAAGAATTATCTATTTTTAAATTGTTTGCAGTTAATAAACTATTTGCCGGAGAAAATCAGTTAAGTGACCAAATGTTCCTAATTACTTCGGCTTTCTACTAGAGTGCGACGAAGATTTAAATAAATAATTGTTTGCATTAAAAAAATTCAGTTTTTGTATATTTAAAATTTTCTTTTTTTTTATTAATTAGACACCGTTTGGTATTTTTTTTTTTTGCGAATAGAAAAACCCAAACTGTAGAAGTTACTAGTTTTATTATGCCTGCGTACCATGATAAAAACATAGCAAGGTAGAACCGTTCTCTTGATTCGTCGGCCATGGTTTTTTTTTGAAGTTTGCCAGCATTTTAAAATCATATAAAACTGAAAAAAAAAAATATGAAATTGTTCAAGATTTTTTTTGTTTGAGATTGGAAATGAGAATGTGTGTGTGAGTTTGTGAGTAAATTTAAAAATTAAAATGCCTAAAAACTTCAAAAATGTTAAAAGTGTCTCTCAGCGGTTCTACCTTCCCATATTTTTAACATGCCTGCGTACATAAAGTTTCAGCGCGCAGGCATGCGCGACAAATAGTTTGTTAAATGTAGAATATTGAAAAGAAGACACTTCTCTGTGAGTTCAAAATGTCGAAATTTTTATTTATTTTCGAATATCATGATGAAATATAAAATAGGTGTCTCCTTTTATTCGATAAAGTATGTAAAAAAAAATATTTCACAACAAAAAATTATTGAGGTATACATTTTGCATGGATTGACCCATATACATATTCTGTGCACATGCGTAACCAGTTAGTGGTAACTGGCAACTGTAAAGGAAACAACCGTGTATTCAAAAAACTAGCTTTTAACGCTCTTTAATTAAAGTTGACGGTTTATTTCGAAAATATTCTCGAAGAGGGTTGCCAACCGTTCAAAAAGTTAAAATCAAATTAATTAATGAGCTAAACGAAGTATTTTATAATAGGTACCAAACGAGACCGGATTTAATAAAGCTGTATCTATTTAGAAAATAATTTTGAAGAGGGTTGCCACCAGCTTAAAAAAATTAATTTAATTGAAAAGCTAAAAGAAATCCTACTAATCTTATACAAATGAAAGTTTGTGGAGTTAGCCTATGGCCTGGAATAATATGAAGCATATTTTCTAGAGAGGGTTGCCACCTGCTTAAAGAGCGGAATTCTAATTGAAATTATAAGTTCAGAGAAAATTTAACAATGTGTACGCCAGTCGACAAAGATTTAAAAACGTTTTATTACGAAAATATTTTGAAGAGCGTTGCCACCCATTCAAAAATTTTAATTCAGTTTTATTAATTAGTAATACCTTATTTTAACAATGTGGATGGCTAACGAATAAGATTTAAAAAACATTGTTTTGACAATATTTTAGAAAGAGTTACCACTTTCTAAAAATTGAAGTCCAATTATTTTAAATTAAAAAAAGTATTATTTGTGATTCGCAATATAGATATATTTTAATAAGTTTTAAATATGGGGTTGCCACCTGTGTAGGAAGGATTTATTTCGAATATATTTTAGGGGGGGTTGCCAAATTTTTAAAAGTGTAAAGAAATTTAATCAGTTCCCTCAGAGAAAAATTATAATATGGATGTTAAGCAAAAAAAAGGTCCCTACAGTACTTGTAGTAGTAACAGCTTCACTATACTATACTACTATACTAGAACTATTTGGGAACTAAAGTCTCAGGAATTTTCTGACAGAGAACGAAATGGGAACAAATCTTCCCTGAACCATTCCGCGAAAAAGGAAGCGAAAACAAATTTTTTTCATAGCATTTCATTAGTTTGAAATGTTGGAATGTTAAAATTAATCAAAAAAGAACTGAAGCATAATTATACAAATAATATCAAAGAAAGGTTTAAGACACGAACTATTCTTTCACAGATAATGAAAAATTTTACTATAAATGGATAGTTCGCCGTAATGATAAACGATCTGGAAGTTTAAATGATCCAGCTTTCCTCTGGCTTAAAATTAACAACCGTGGTTCTTACTGAAACGAATTTTCATTCAGGTGCCTCTCTCATTCTTAATGTAATGCTCTCAGAACTATTAATCTTGTTTGGTTCTTTAGCAGAACGTTCCCCAGAGTTTTGTTCTTATTTGATCCTCCTCGATATTTTCGTTCTAATTTTGTTCTCATTGGAAGTTTTCCTGCAAGTTTCGTTCTCATTCTCGAGAGTTTTGTTCACATTTAGTTCTTTACGGAAACGTTTCCGAACCTTTTATTCTCATTTTGTTCCCGTTCAAACTGCTCTCAATACTTTTGTTACCATTTGGCTCTTTTGTGGGAACGTTCTTGACATTAAATTCTGTTCTCGTGTTAAACCAAAAACCGGAACGCGTTCTTGGTCCCTGATAATTTAAGGCCTCTAGCAAAATATTTCAGAAAAGTATTTAGATTTACGTGATTTACGATTTCAACATACTTAAAAAAATTTCATTATTCTGATTCAGTTGATAAAATTTTTTAAACATATTTACGCAAAACTTTTAAGCTACAACTCTTCTATCATATGAGGTTATTCATAGGAAAATATTTTTTAAAAAACTTATTTTATTTATAAAAAACTCGATTATTGGAGGTATTTTCAAAACGGTCTAGCTTACATATGTACATAAATCTTAAAATATATTCGCAGAGGTCAAGAAAAAAATCAATTTTATAACTCCGATGGAAAACCGTACCCATTTTTTTTTATGCAGAGTGTTGCACTCTAATCTACATACGTATATAAGTAGTTCCTCTATAATAGGTTTGCTAATTTGTAAAACTCCGAGCGTCCATTACATTGATTACCAGTTGCATATTTCAGCCTAGAAATCAGATTTTTTTTTGTCTTATTTTCGTTTAAGTATACACTTAGGATCTGTCTTCTTCACCAATTTCCACTTCAGAAACGTTATGCTTCATTAAAATCAGAAGTGAAGTAAGTGTATTCAATGAAAGTGCTATTAGCTTAAAGAAAGCAGCAAACTGAAGTTATTTGTAAGCGCGCGAAGCAATTGCAATAACAAACATCAAATAAATTCCTATCAATAGACAGTCGATGTAGACAAGAAACTCTCCTTAAGACGCCAACTCAGAGTAACTATCAATACGAAGCTGTGCCATCGAGGATTGGAAATGCTGCCTTTCGGCATAGCTTCACTTCTTTGCACACCATTGCGAAAGTTTGCTTTGCCACTTGGTCTGCTGTGTCAGTAGAGAACTGCACACATAAATACATACTTGACTATGCTTGTGTATCTAACACTGTAGTAAGTATGTACTTTAGACATCAGAAATCGCGTCAAGGATATGTTCGTTTGAGTGCGACAGCCATCACTGGAATTCTATGGAGAAATGCTCAAAACGAGTTGCCAAAGAAAATAGGGCTAAGAGTACAAATAATACTTAGTTATAAAAAATAAAGTAGTATTTAGTGAAAAGAAAAGAAAAAAGAGAGCGTAAAAAATAGGTAACATTGAAAAGTTTTCCTCCCATAAAGGTGCTCAAAAAAGTTTCCAGCCTAAAAAGAGCTATGCTAAAATGCAATCTGGATCACACTTATATATCCTGTTAAGCTAGTTGATAGTTTTCTGCATGGCCGATGAGCTGGCACGACGAGGAACCCTTCGGAAAGTGCTCCGTACTAGAGAAAGTCTGGAGGCTGCGCTTACCTTAGTGGTCTACTTCGGCATAGATGGGCGTTTAGTCTGTGGACAGCAAGGTGGAAAAATCCTTTTGGCCATTTGTAGACCGTAGGTAGTCCAGAAACGTCTTCAAACTAAGCAAGTTACACCGCTCCCTATTGGTGGGAGTTCTAACTGTTCATCGCGTGATAGTTAAGGCTGATTAACATCGATATCCCTTTCAGCCCCTGCTGCATGGAGGATGTTGAGGTGATATTTTTTCAACAGTTGTGGCTCTGGTGCCCCGACTTTGCAAGCCTAAGGCGCAGGTACTTTGGGTCGCACTTTTTCCACACTATCGATGAGCTTTCGGGAATTGTTATTAGTCGCTTGAGGAGCTGCGTTGTGGGCACGGACCGGTTTTTCTTTATATATTATATTTACGAGGAGAAAGCATCGAAACCAAACTCCGAAAGTGTGGGATTTTAACCCGAACTAAACCTTCTATCGTCTAAGTACCAATCATCCCGATACTGCTTTCAGGTATTCCGTCGGTAGGTGTGGTTTGAGCGCAGGGGTCTAGGTTCGTTATAGTCCTGATGCAGTCCATTGAAAAGTTGCATCAATTTGGAACAGTCCTCCATGTTGTTTTGAAACAAGATATAAAAACCCACCTTAGCTGGATCGGCTTGTATCCACCCGAATTCGCCACGTTCACCTACGCCTCTTACTCTCTCACACTGTCTCTTCGGCTACCTTCTTATCATCTTAGCTTCTGGCGTATCTCTGCAATTGACATATTAAATGGATTTCAGGCATTTTTTGAGCTCAACATTATGCCGAATAAGTTATCTGGTCACAATCGGTCATCAGATAACGATGCGTTACTGGATCTATTTTCTTCAAAAAGTGACGGAAAACAAGACGTGTACCGCTTCTGCAACCTCTAGACACCTTGGAATAGAGGAGAGTCATCCAGATCTAAGCGTTGTAAATTTACGGTGGCAGCCATGGCCTGTAACAACCTACGTTATGTGGAAGTTTGCTTCACCGGCTAATCTAGCCAGTTATCTATAATAGCACCTAGGTATTCCAGCTGGCGCACCGATCTGACTACTTGGGCATCCACACAGGCAAGCTGGGACGGAGAGCTTTTCTAGCGCTGTAAAAATGTATCCCCATTCTGCCGAGTTAAATGCGTTTTCTCATCCAGCGTCACTACTGCGCAGTACTGCTTGTATGCGTCTTTCCAGCGCTTTCCTGTGATCATTTCGGGGATCAATCGCGGCTCTTGTTATCGCTGTGTTCGCTTTGGAAAACCATATTGTTTTGGGGATAATACCGCCTCGCAATGGATAAGGACTTGAAATCTGTTGTGGATGACGCAGCAGCTTTCCCTTGTTATCCAAAGGCATATGGGTCGATACGATCCCGGTATTGCCGAAGGTTTCCCTGGCTATGGGAGCAGAACAAGCTTTAGTCTTTTACATATGTTCGGAAACACGCATTGCTCGAGGCATAGCTAAAACATTTTAGCGAAAGCGTCCGGATTCTCTAAGATTCAAATTTTTAATGCCTTGTATGAGACGCCTGGTACTTTATTGTCCCCAACCATCTTAGCGGCTTTTATTACCTACTCTGTCGTCAGTTCAGCCAACTCACCAATGTTGATTGACTTAAAGGGTTTGCCGGCAGTTTTAGGTTGAGGAAACAAGGTCCGAATAAGAAACGCTAGGTGGCATCGTTTGGTTCCTTCCCCACTCCCTCTCTGCTTCTACCCTCCCCCTCATCCATCCGGCATCCACTCCTCTCTTAGGGGCGACAGAATGGACAGCTCGTCCATGCCTAAGTGTGCTTCCAACTACGGAGGCGTTCCTCTAACTTGACCCAGCCTACCATCTTTAACCCCCCGCAAGTTGGAGTACGGCCTTGTGTGATATTAACTGCTTTGTGTCCTAGAATCTGAGATAATCCCCACCT